>NW_007249335.1:390037-432611 GCF_000164805.1 Carlito syrichta | reverse complement strand
GGTCGAGGCTGCGGTGGCCGGGAGCGGCCACTGCACTCCAGTCTGGGTGACAGAGTGAGACTCTAACTCAAAAAAAAGAAAAATAGGAAATTCACTGTGCAGTTTGCCATAAACAGAGTTTGCAATTTATTGGAATGAAATAGGAGCATATCCTATATTTCAACAATTCATTCCTGGATATGTACCTATATTGTTTGTCCTGGATCTGGTATTTAAATTGGGCTAAGCATGGTGGCTCAAGCCTGTAATCCCAGCATTTTGGAAGGCTGAGGCAGGAGGACTCTCTAGGCGAGGAGTTTGAGAACAGACTGGGCAACATAAGGAAACCTCATCTCTACAGAAAAAAATAAAATTGGCCGGGTATGTGGTGCATGTAGTCAGGAGGTTGGGACGGAAAGATCCTCTGAGCCCTTGAGGTCATGGCTGTGGTGAGCCGTGAATGTGCTCACTGCACTCCAGCCTGGGCTACAGAGTGAGACTTCAACTCAAAAAAATAAAAAAGATTCTTAAACTGACTAACCAGACTCCAGAGTGTACATCTACTTGAGGCACTTATTTAGAGAATGCAGGCAAGCATTGGAGGTACAAAGGATATTCACAATGTGAGCTCTCCATGGGCCTATCTTTGTGCACTAGTCAAGGCTGAGTCTCTGACTCAAATTCTCAATATCAGTGTTACTTTAAATAGTCAAGTCAAGCTTATTCAACTGGTTAGAATAGTTGCAAACCATCAGTAAAGAGGTTAAACGTGGACATCTAAGAAAGATTCAAACCCTACACAGAATATTATATATTCCACTGCCCAAATGTCAAAAAGCAGATTTTCAGGCATCCTCAGAGATAAAGATAGAGCTCTTCCTGTTCATCTGGAAATCATCTCGACCTCTACTAGATCCTGTAGAATCACTTCCACACTTATGATGAGAAACGTGGGCTGTTGTCCCTATTAGCATATTTTCCAAAGCAAGGATTTAGAAATGTTGTCAAACATAAGAAAATTAGTAGGCACATGAGATATGCATATGATTGAATATTATACAACAGCAGAAAGAATGGTATCTATATCAACATAGAATAACATCAGAAGTTAAATGTTCAGTTAAAAAACAGAATCATGCCATTTTCATGAGATGTAGTACATAATGCATTTTATGGGCATAAAACATACAGAAATATACTATATATTAGTCAAAATCCCCCATGGATGTAAAAAATGGCATGGATAGTGGTTTGGTAACTGCATTATGAACAAAAGAATCAGTGCTTGCAGTGGGAGGGAATTGGGATTAGGGATGGGTCAAATGAAAACATAAAATGTGTGTGTATATGAGAGAGAGCACGAGAGAGACAGAGAGAGAGAGAAAGAAGAGAAGAGGGAGGATTTTCACACAGTATAGCCCTCAGAATTGCAATAATAGATACTATAATACAAGAAAAACAAGATAATCATAGTTGGGATTAAAGGTAGACTCATTTTTGTGGATAAGTAATAGAAAAACAGCAACCACAAAACTGAGCAGAGTTGAAGTTATGGACTTACAGAGCTCTGGATCTGGGTGAAAAGAAAAAAGGTCAAAAGTTTGACTCCTGTAGGAGACAAAAATGTCTCTCATAAATTGGGCTATGGAAAATATGACTGCCACTTTAAAAAAAGAGAGGGATGAGTCGGTAGGTATGATTTGGGTGAGGCAATTAGAGTGGGAGGAGAGAGAATATTAATAATCACATAAAATCTTTCTGCAAAGTAAATAAACCTGCAAAGTAAAATTTCAAATTATATTAAGAAGAATAACAGTAAGATAGATATACACAATGATTAAACACTCAGATGATAAATTTCCTTCACATAACATTATGATAAAAGAAAGAAGTATGTTTTAGATTATTTAAGAAATAGAAAGAAGGAAGGTTGAAACAATAAGACATGAATATAAAAAATCAGCTAATATCTTAATAAAAATGTAGACGTTGAAAAAATCTGTAGACATAATAACTTCAGACTGAACACAATTGGATAGAGTATTAATATAGAGCAGGACTTTCTTTGCTCCCTAATAAGGGATGCAAGCCAACCAATTTACTATATCTACTCTGACTTTCAGCATCTCTAAACAATCTTTTTCCTTCTGGATTATGATCACAAAACTCACTTTTATTGCGTTCCCATAGTTCTTTATAGTGCTAATTAAGAAATCCGTTCTAGTTTGGTTTTAAGTGCATTCTTGTGTATTTCCTCTGATAAGTATAAAATATAGTTTTGATAATTTATATATGAAGAAATCTTTTCTTTGGTGGGTGAACAATTCTGGACAGAGCATAGGATTTTGGATCACAGTACTTTCCTCTTGATTATGGAGGAAATTTTTCAGATATTTGCTTTATATAGTGAATCCTTAAAAGAAGAATTTGGCTGGGCGTGGTGGCCCGAGCCTGTAATCCTCGCACTTTGGGAGGCCGAGATAAGAGAATTGCCTGAGTCCACAGGTTCAAGACCAACCTGGGCAACTAGGCAAGACCTCATCTGTACAATACATCAAAAAATTAGCTGGGCATTTTAGCGGGTACCTGTAGTTCTGGCTACTTGAAAGGCTGAGGTGGAAGGATCTCCTGAGCCCAAGAGGGTCGACGCTGGAGTGGCCATGAGTATGCCACTGCACTCCAGCCTGGGCAATGTAGTGAGACTGCAACTCAAAAAAAAAAAAAAAAAAAGAATTTTATCTTACTTCTAAAATTCATTATTTAAGAACTTTTTGTTGTGGTAACTCACTTCAAGTTCTTTGTTCAATTTCAAATTTTGATTCCCCTCATCACTAAGCAAAACAATCTTCAATTTGTTTTATAGACAAAATCACAATAAGACAGGCATAAAACACCACAAAGAAAGAAACTTTATAAAGATACAGAAAAATTCCAGGTATACTTTACATGTAGATGTCATTCCATACACTTCTTTCCATCGGTATTGTAAAGGAAATGTTCAATACCAGTTACCAGTTTAATTGGATTTTCTTTCATAAATAAGTTGTTCTTTCTGTCTGGAAGCTTGTTGGAATTTGTTTCTATTTTGGTGTTCAGACATTTTTGTCAAAGCATTACTCTGTGAGAGAGAGAGAGAGAGAGAGAGAGAGAGAGAGAGAGAGAGAGTGTGTGTGTGTGTGTGTGTGTGTGTGTGTGTGTGTGCGCGCGCACAGGAATGTATACAGGTATGGGAAAATTTTTCTCTATCATCTTTCTAGTTATTTTGTTAGTCTCTCCCCAGTCTTTTTAATTTTCTTTTCAATGTAAACTCTCATATTTCACAGACTTTCTGGATATGTCTTACTAGTCCCTTGTTCACCTTTTTGTGTTTCTCCCATTTCAAGATTTCAAGATATTTCTTAAAAATTGCAATCTATTTCTTGAAATCTCATAATTTTCAAATTTGAAATTATGTGTTTTAGTACCTGGGAAACCTTATTGCAAATCATTGAATTAATCCCAATGCTCCTTTTTGTTTCTGGAACAGTAGTCTACTGTTTTCTCCAGATTCAATTTCAAATCTAGATTTAATAGATTTGAAATGCAGATTCAAATTTGCTGAAGCATATATATGCAGATTCAAATACAGATTCAAATTTGCTAGAGTATATATATGTATCTGCTTTGGTTGTTTTCCTTGGTGTTTAGGTCTCAAGGTGATGAATTTTCTTAAGCATATATCTACTCTAGGTTTCATTTGCCTTTAAGACTCAGATCAAGCTATTCAGATAACTTGAAGTGTACAAGTGGTGGTAGATGGAGCAGTGTCTACAACTGGGCATTGATGATACACCAGCTGACAATCTCCCTACCTATGTTGATGTTCCATCAGGAACACTTTATATTTCATAGTCTCTTTCACCAGAAAAATAATAGTGTTCCCCAAGACTCAGGTTAGAGTCTGTCACTGGTCTAATTCTCCAACATGTTTTCCAAGGCCAGAGAACTCCTAGGACTACACACATGTTCAGATACCATCCTCTTTCTCCATGATTCATGGGTTTCTGCAGATCCAGCTTTCTTCTAGGAAGCTCAGAATTTAATTCTTACAACAGGATTCTGCAAATACACCAACACCTATCTGGTTGAAAGAACACAAACTCTCTGTGTACATTTTATTTCTTTCTTGATCTCAGTTTGGAGATGGGGACAGTGTTCCATTTTTTTATTGACTCAAGATTTCATGTGAAAAAACTTCAAGAACTTCAACTTGAGTCACTGTTTTGCTACAACCACTTCTGAGTTTTCTCTATTTCTGAATGCTCACCTGTAGAAAAGTTGCATTTTGTCTGGCTTACTTGTGTGATGATCTTGTTAGGAGAGTCTTTGCCTCAAAAGGGTGAAGGCTATGTTTTTATTGTGATAGGTTTAATGCACAGCAGAGGGACAAGAATCCCACTGCCACCACACTTCAATCCAGCTTTGAACAGAAAAAGAGTTATTCTGAACTTAGCATTTAGGTAGTTGTATGCTTAATGATTCCCCCATTTCTTTAATACCCTTAAAGTCTGAGACATTAACAATTTATTCAGCAATGTTTCATTCGGGAACAATAGTTGCAGATATGATTGGAACTGGAGGGGAAGGTGGTAGAAAAATACATTTATATATCATTTTTTCAAGAATCTCTCCTGAGGTATTTTTTTTTTTCCTTGATATTTGTAGAGTTTCTCTTTCTAATAATAACAATACAGGGTCTATTTTTCATGGGTGTGTTACACTAATGACTTTCAACAACTCCTTTTGCTCATCATTGCATAGAGAGACATTTTTGGGATCTACATTTTAAAATCTATCCACCTTTGTTCTCTCAAGCCACATAATGTTCATTTCAAAAGATCTATTGAAAATATAGTCAATGAAAAATTACCACCAACCACGCCTCATTTATCTTTTTTAGTAATTGCTCCAGAAAAACAAATCATTCTTCAGCACACTTTTGGAATTATAGACACTCACTGTGTTTCAATTTATGCTTTATTTTCAAACTGGGATTAAAATCAACTTGTTCTTATGTCCTCAGGCTTATCCTTCTTTTCAGAGTTGCTCATGCAATTGTCTGTTATTGCCTCTGAGTTATAGCTATATTGGCTATTAATTTCAAAGGAGGTTTATCCAAAGTTATATAAATATAATATCCGTACCTTTTTGAATGATGATAACTGTAGACAGCACTATAGAAAATTCTTTTTTTTTTTGTTAGAATCTCACTCTGTCACCCAGGCTGGAGTGCAGTGGCATGCTCATGGCCACCTCAGCCTCAACCTGCTGGGTCCAGGTGATCCTTCTGCCTCAGCCTTCCAAGCAGCTGGAGCTACAGGTGCGTGCCACCAACCCTGGTTAATTTTTAAAAAAATTTATTGTAGAGACGAAGTTTTGCCAAGTTATCCAGGCTGGTCTTAAACCCCTGGAATGAGGCAATTCTCTCACCCCGGCCTCCCAAAATGCTGAGATTATAGGCTTGGGCCACTATGCTGACTTTTATAGAAAACTCTTGATTACTAGGTCACAAAAGTGGATCATTCAGATATTTGCTTTATAATAGTGAAAGTTTATCAGAAGAATTTTATACTACTTCTAAAATTCATTATTTAAGATCTCTTTGTTTTGGACTCATTGTGAGTTCTTTGTTTAATTTCAAATTTTTATTTTTCCTGCTTTTCAAAACATGCTTAAACGCACCTATAGGCAAAATCATGCCCACATAAAATATTACAGAGAAATTGCAGATAGATACAGAAAAATCCCAGCTTTAGTTTATATAAATCTGCTTCCTTAAATGCCAGATTTGTTGCAAACACCATGGAATATTTTGTTGAACTCTCATTATAAGTAGAAAATGAGTTTTATAAGTCAAGAAAATAAAACACAAACATATAATCCCTTTTCATCAGTATGCAATATAATATTTTCTCTTAAAAGACAACAATTTACATTTAAAACACATAAGCATCGAATGCACATGCAGAGACACAACTATACCTGCCTTGTGCCCTCAAGAAATGTACTGCAATTCCTTCTAGTCTGTATTACAACCTATTATTTAGCTCCTGTATAAGAACTATTTCAGCAGTGTTGTTTTAAAAGTTAAACTTGTTAAAATGTAGTTCAAGCAAATGGTAGCTCTTAAACTCAACATGCAGAGTATTGTACTCCACCACGATAGAAATTGATCCTCCTAAGTCGTCAAAGTCAAAACATATTCGGGTGGTGTGGGGACGGCTCAATTTGACTTTTAAAGTGACATATTTTATTCTACCCAGACAATAATTCTATAGCATCATTTGGACACCTATTGTGTGTAGAATGTCAACAGATTATCAGTAAGAAACATGGTTTTAAAGTTGTTTTAATTTTCTACACCTTTGGCTTTTGTTTCTTGAATTGTGACCCCTTTGTCTATGCTGAGTGAAACTCTACCTTTACATTGGTGAACAAATGGACTTTTGTTACCTCAGACTGTGTTTTCATGAAGGCTGCCCTCAAGTGAAATCTATTTCCAGAATATGCCACATTCAGTCTTTCTTCACCTTTTTTACTACGTTGGTTCCCACTTTCTTATTTTTTGAGTTGAAGTCTTACTCTGTTGCCCAGACTGGAGTGCAGTGGCCGCTCCCGGCCACCGCAGCCTCGACCTGCTGGGCTCTGGCGATCCTTCTGCCTCAGCCTTCCAAGTAGCGGGAACTACAGGCACGTGCTACCATGCCTGACTAATTTTTTTGATTTATTGTAGAGATGAGGTTTCGCCAAGTTGCCCAGGCATGTCTCTAACCCATGGGCTCAGTCAATCCACTCACCTCGGCCTCCCACAACGCAGGATTACGGGCAAAGGAGGGAGGGAGTGAGGGAGGGAGAAATCCACCAAATTTTGGAATTCAGTGATTAAGTATTATGCCCTGAGCATTTATCTACTTACAACACAGTTTATCCACATTTCTAAGATTGGGATAATTCCAAGGAAGAAAATTAGACATGTGTAAGTGGGCTACAGACGGTTTTCTTTTTAGATTGACTCTATTCACACGTTCCTCCAAGAGACATTTAAAAATCCTCTATCATTTCAGAAATAAGCTGCTCAGAAGAAGAGACCACACAAACAAGGAACTCAAACTAGACTAGCAGATAAAACTTAATTTCTGTTAATGAAGTTAGAAAGACAATGTTGAGAACTGTCTTAGCCAGGTGTGGTGGCTCATGCATGTAATGCCAGAACTTTGGGAGGCGGAGGCGAGAGGATTGCCTGGGCAAGACCTCGTCTCTACAATAAATCAACAAATTAGCTGGGCATGGTGACACACACCTGTAGTTCCAGCTACTTGGATGGCTGACGTGGAGGGATTACCTGAGTCCAGCAAGTTGAACCTGTGGTGGCTGTGAGCATGTCACTGCACTCCAGCCTGGGCAATAGAGTGAGACTCCAACTTAAAAAAAAAAGAAGAAGAAGAAAAAAGGAACCATCTTAGGATCAGCAAAGACCATGAGGCAAGAGGGAAAGTCATGGGAAAAAAATGCAGTCAGATAATCAGAAAAACTCTGGCCAATGGTTTCTATTAGTTTTTTAATAGAAGGAACTAAGGTTATAACAAAAATCCACAGCAGAGATGTTATAGCTCATTGTGCAGAAATATTTAGAGTAAAAGGTACTCAGTGTTCATTACAGATATGGATTCAGCTAGTTTCTACATATTCTTTATTTCTTTATATGATTTCTTTTAAAATGTCCTCAAGGTTTGTTCTATGTAGAGTCTTGCTCTGGCTGGATACGGACTTTCTATTAGATTCATATTGTGGTAAGCGGAGGAGGAAAAATCAGACAACCTCTACAGAAAACTCTCTTTAAGATAATTAACTCTTCCTCATGTGCTGCTGTGCTGAGATGTCAAATGGGATATAAAAATAAACCCAAATTACTGCAGTCAATAATTTCAGTGAATATCATGGTTTAAAAAATCATCCTATATTAGTTAACAAGATAAACTACCTATTTCAATCAGACTATTCTAACCTTTTCAGTGTGCAAAATACCTCTCCTCCTTTTTCTCCCAGCACATGCAACCCCCTCCAAACACAGAGAAAGATGCCATGCTGTCATATCCTTATGTCCTGGTTGTCTTTGCTCTCCTTGGATGACTTCTTCTTTTTCTCTGCCCATCTGTATTCTGACCATCATTCAGAAGTCACGGGTCAGGTGACACCCATTTGACAATAGTGAGGCCTTTTTTCTCTAATCCCCTTTTACCGTTGTCAGTCAATTACATCAAACACAGTCAAGCAGATGAACATAGGACACACTCAGTCAACTTTATGGTGATTTATTTCTCTGCAGATGGCACCATAAAAGCAGAGGCCATGCATATGAGTCAAAAGTATGATATCTGCTACACTGAGTCAGTTAAGCACTGCCCGTATCAGAATTCTGTCACTTAATAGGGCACCAAGGATTAGTATAAGGAGATGTGATTATATTTGATGCTGACTCAAACGTCAAAAAAGAGCTCCCCAAACACCACTGTTTTCCTTGGAAATCTGTATGGAACTGTCATTAGTGCATTATTTTCAGATATTTATGATCCTATTCATGTTCCTAACTTGTACAATTAAATGATTTATGAGAAAGATCAAATATAGGGAAAATTATGAAATAAAAAGCCTTGTTATAGGGATTCGTCTTCATTCTTATAGTCTTCTTCATTCATTAGTCTTCTTCTCTGTCACCAACTTCAATTTGAAATTTTTTAAATTAAAAAATTATACATATTAGTGTGTTGGAAAAGGACCTTTTCTGCCACCTCTTAGGTTAAGTAACTGGGGGTTTATGAATTAAACTAACAAAAGATAGATTAACAGGGGAAAAAACATACAATTTAACTGTTTTACATACATGAGAATTCACAGAAAATAAGTGAAAACACAAAGTGGTAAGATTCAGGAATTATATATCATTTTAACAAAAGAAAAGGGGTCGGGGCTTCAAGAGACAAGAAATCCTGGAGAGATGACTAGAAAGCATATACAAGAAGATAAGGATTATTTTAATAAAGCCTGTTTATGTAAACTTGTATTTTTGCAAATTCTCTGTCTTAGTGCTGACTGCTCTTCTATTCCTGGTAAAGGGGAAGAGGAGAATATCTTTACAAATGAAAATTAATAGAGTACACATGTAATACTAAACACTGGAGACTACAAAAGGTGGAAGGGTAGGAAGTAGGTGATAGTTGAAAAATTACAATGGGTGCAATGTTCACTACTCAATGATGGGTACACTAAAAGCCCAAACTTCAGGAGTATGTAATACATGCATGAAGAAATGTGTACTTGTATACCCTAAAAGTATAAAAAGTTGTTCTGTTTTGTTCTTTTGAAAGGGACATTTATGTTCTAAATACTCAGTTTAAATTTCCTTTAACTTATGCCAAAGTGGCATGTTTGATCCTCTTTGTTTGCTTATTATAATTGCAAAAGAATGACTCACTGGTTTTTATATTTTTTACAGGTATTTGTTATTTTCTAGTTATTGTATGAAGGAATTGGATAAAATGATGCTGCTTAAACAGAGCAAAAATTTCTGAGAAAGTAGAATAACAGGATTCATTAATAGTTTATAAAGGCAATGTTTTATAATGGATAGTGAAGCAATCATTGAATTGAAAGTTTCATGTTCAAGTCCCAGCTTCAGAACAGTCAGCCTTCTCTATCAATGGACTTGATATCTGTGGATTCAACTAAATGCAGATTTAAACAATTGAAAAAAAAAAACTTTAAAATTAGCAAAACAGCAATTAAAAATAATACAAACCAGGGCAACCCTCTCGGGTCCCCTCCCATTGTGGGAGCTTTTCTGTCCTCTCAATAAATCCTGCTTGGAAAAATAATAGCACAAACTTAAGAATACTGTATAACAATGATTTATATAGCATTTACATTGTATTAGGTATTACAAGTAATCCAGAGATAATTTAAAGAACGCAGGAGGATGTGCATAGGTTATATGGAAATATTGCACTATTTTTTAATAGGGATTGGAGCATCCATGGATTTTGTTATTAATGTGGGTCTTGGCACCAAACCCCCTTGAATACTGAAGGATGCACGTTCTCACTGTGAGAAATTGTGTGGATTTCAGAATCTTTCTAAGACAATTTCTCAATCTATGAAATAGATCTAATAAGCTATAGTTGTTATGAAGATAAATAATAGCAACTACAAAAGTTCTAAACAATATATAAAACTACAAAAATGTGAGGTTTTACTATTTTTTATTTTTTCTCCTAATGAAGTAATTCAGCTCTGTGTAGGGTTTCTCTGCTAATGAAGCACACAGCGTTCTGTTCTTCCCAGGTCTGAAGTCAGTCAGTTCACTGTGACCTACTGATATCACCAAGCTATGCTAAGATCTGCTCTGCAGGCTATATGATATGGAGGATAGAACATGACTGACGTCAGAACATACAGAATTAACTTGAGAATCTGCCTCTTTATGGTTTTGTGGTCTCTGACAAAACATGACCTTTCTGCATCTCAGTTTCCTTATCTACTCTCTCTCACAGCATTGTTGGGAGGATTATATGAGATTATGTATGTGCAGAAATGTTTTCATGGGAGGCTCACTAGATGAGTCCATGGCTACAGGAAAGATGTATGCATAGTAACATGCTCATGGAGTGTCCCTTTCTCATCCATCTCAACCATCTCTTGGTAAAATTTTATGTGGAGTCCCAGCATAGGAGTTTAAGATCAGCCTGGATAGCACAATGAGACCTTGTTTCAAAAAAGCAAAAACAGCAAACAAACAAAAGCCCCTCAACAAACAAAAATTTCTATGAATATGAAAGATGAAACACCAGTTTTGGGTGGAGAAAACTTGTATCTGGAAAGAGCTCACCTTCAGAATGTGAGTACATTTTAAAAATGTTATTTTATTTTATTTTTTTGAGTTGAAGTCTCACTCTGTCACTCAGACTGGAGTGCAGTGGCCGCTCCCGGCCACTGTAGCCTCGACCTGCTGGGCTCCAGCGATCCTTCTGCCTCAGCCTTGCAAGTAACTGGAACTACAGGTGCGTGCTGCCACACGCGGCTAATTTTTTATTTATTGTATAGATGAGGTCTTGCCAAGTTGCCCAGGTGGGTCTCGAACTCGCGGGCTCAGACAATCCACTCACCTCAGCCTCCCAAAGCACTGGGATTAAAGACTGAGCCACTGAGACCGGCCTAAGAATGTTATTTTAATTGGAAAATAATAATTGTATATATTTATGAGTTATAGTGTGATTCTTTGATAAATATTTACAAAGTGGAATGATTAATCAGGCTAATTAACAAATCCATCACCTCACATGATGCTCATTTTTTTTGTGTTGAGAACATTTAAAATCTATTCTTTCAGCAATTTTGAAATATACAATGCATCATTATATAGTATAGTCACAATTCTGTGCAACAGATCACTAAAGTTTATTCATCTGGTCTAACAGAAACTTACATCCTTTGACTAACTTTTTCTTTTTCCTTCTTTCTTCCCAACTGTTTCCCTCTCCCAGCATCTGGCAACCATAATATTCTCTGACTCTGTTAGTTCAACATTTTTAGAATCCATGCATAGTTAGATCATATAGTATTTGTCTTTCTGTGCCTGGTTATTTACTCATTGTAATGTCCTCCGGGTGTTTTTTTATGTTGTTTTAAAAGGCAGGATTTCTCCCTCTTTTAAGGTGGAATAGTATTCCATTGTGTATATATACCACACAGAATTCAATTTTGACTGTAGGCTCCTTTGAGGCAAAGGGAGTGTGGTGTTTTACTTTTAGCAGTATGAAAGTGACCTTGAGATCAAGTGCTACTCTGTTAATGGCAAAGTATTTTATTTATATACCTGATCACTGTTTGATGAATCTAATAGTTTTGTTTTGCTTTGTTTTCCGCAGGAGAAAGGGGGACAGGATAGAAAAGGTAAAATGCGTTAAAGTGATGCCCTGTTAGAATGTGTATGACTGAACATTGTTAGTCAAATTGGCTTAATTTTAGCTTAGTCTGAAATTATTTTTGGATTCAAAATAATAGCAAAATGGTAAGGAGGAAGTGAGTTTATATAAGAAGGGCTTTTGTAATCAAATTCATGACTTCTGGTATTTTCTTATTCTTCCTAACCCACTCCCTGATCCCTCATCTCACCCCACCTCCCTCCCTACACACACACACACACACACACACACACACACACACACACTTGCACACAGTAATCAAGCCAAGAAGAAAAAGTTGCATTGCGCCTAAGTTACTCAGTATCTCAAGAGGTGCTCCTTACACTGTGTAGGAGAAGGCAGGAACCAACGTCTTTGCCGAAATGAATGGACAGTGTTACCATCTCAACACCATTCTGTATTTATAGGTTGATGGCAAAATGAAGAAAAGAAATAGAAACAAAAGATACACATAAACATTTTCATAATGATTCTCTGTGTTTTGTGAAACATGGCTTTCACATGATCATGCTAAACCATCAAAGTCTCCCAAATTCACAGAACACACATACGCACAGTTATACGTGTGAATATTGACAGGTGTCAAGTAAATAGTGAATGCTTCTAAGAACCTTATAAATCTCTGAGTGGCTTATAAATGAAATCTCTTTGAAGGTAAATTTGGGATTTCTACAAAAATCTACTTTATATATCACAAAATATTTTTAATTTATTCTAGCAAGAAAAAAACAAGCGTAACATGTACGTGCGTTTTAAATTATTGATTTATGTAATCAGAGATCTCTGAGGGGGGGAGGAGAATTTTTCTACATGAGACTTATTATTAATTAAGAAAGGTAAAAGTGGATGAACCACTATATAAACGTTCTGATAAGCTTTAGTAGAAATGCTGGTGTAATTTTGGAGAAGAAAAATAGTCTAACTGGCCCAGATTAAATCTCAATGATAAACAGACTGAAAATATTAAAAGATGAATGAGTATGGTGTAAAGAATAGCATAGCAAAATGCTGTAGAACTCGTCAAATAGAAGAATGAGAGATAGTAAGAAACAAACTATAATCGTAATCAACATAGAAGGACAGAAGTAGAGAATGCCTTACAAACTGTGAATTCTACAACAGAAAATACTATGGCAACTTAAATGAATAAGTGATCAAATTAATGTTGACTGATAACCATTAGGGTCAGTTAAGTTTGCATATCTTACACTGGGGGCAAAAGTTGTAGCAGTTTTCTTGTACACTCTTTTTTATTCAATTAACATATTCTGAAGTTATGTTCTACTTGTCAAAATGATAGTGCTAGTGAATAGTTGTATTTTAAATGACCTTTACAGAAACATTTTCTAATAAGGAAATTTCTGTGTTTCTCTGCAAATTTTTCTTTAAAAAAAATCATCCAGCCAATCAATAGGTGCAGAGAAAAACTAGCTTGGGAATTGCTTCTGTCTTCATTTGTTTGGGTAGATACTGGCTAACGTTACCTGTAACACACTGCTAATTGTCATGAAACTTGCCAGGAAGCTCAAAACCAAATTACACAGCTAAAGAATTAGTTGGGTACTAGTCACCACCATGTAGACTTAGAGTTGATCTTGCACTTAAAGAGACGACTAAAAAGACATTGACAATATATTACACTTAATTGTGTTTGATTCACAAATTGTATTACCCTCTTTGGGAGTCTACCACTGGAAGCTCAGGGACCTCAATTCCAGCACTCAGTATAATTAATGATGACAGTTTTCCTATACGTACTTGCTGATGCTGTCTATTGCCTGTGATGTCTCACTAAGACAAATGACTCAGCCAGCTGCAGATAAAAATGTTTTCCATCAGAAGTAGGCTGGGACAATACAATGGAGAACAAGCTCAAGCTGATTTTATGAATGGTAAAAATTTCCTGGCCAGAATGTGCAATGGTAAATGATATTGTTAATATTGATTTTTATTCATACAAAGGCAACAATGCCAACAAGATCAATGCTTTTATTCACATCTGTTGTTATAGGATAAAAAGTATCTATTTGCTGCCCAAGCTAAATTTGATACAGCATTGTGGTCTAGACTTTAAGTTTATTTTAGCCTACCAGATTCTCGTGTTTTAGGAGGCATAAGAAGTGAAATATTGATGATATTTACCCATTACAATCAGCCAGCATTAATATGCAATTTCACTTAGGATTGAAGTAAATCAAAATTTCAGGTTACTTCTATAGAAAGTAGGAACCTTGGACTGGAGTGATTGTCTTTACTTTCTCCTCCCACATCCAGGAGAATTTAGGTTAGTTCTAAAAAAAAAAAAAAAAAAAGACACCTTAAAATATGTCTGAAGACAAAAATAAGTGGTATAATCAAAAGTTTTATATTTGCAATCTACATGAATAAAATTACAAAAATTGTGTCTTTTGCATGAAGGGTCAAACATATGTACAAAGTTATAATAGTAATTCAATGCAATATATATATATATTTGAGTTGGAGTCTCACTCTGTTACCCAGACTGGAGTGCAGTGGCCACTTCCGGCCACCGCAGCCTCGACCTACTGGGCTCCGGCGATCCTTCCGCCTCAGCCTTCCAAGTAGCCGGAATTACAGGCGCGCGCTACCACGCCCGGCTAATTTTTGATTTATTGTAGAGATGAGGTCTCACTGCCCAGGCGGGTCTCGAACCCGCGGGCTCAGGCAATCCACTCACCTCAGCCTCCCAAAGGCACGGGATTACAAGCTGAGCCCCGGAGTCCGGCTGATCAGAGAAATTTAAGAGGAAAAAGAAAACTACATGTGGTAAAGATTTTCTTCCCCATGAGTACAGGCATTTTTTTTTATACAGAATTTGAACATCTTTTAAATGTGTGAATCAAATTATGGTATTTGTAGCACAAAACTCTCCAGTAAATTACAAGTGAACAAGAAATAAAAGCCAAACTGTATCCAGAATCAACCAAGTTCTACATGATTTAACTCCTGGTACCTTTCTGACTTCAACTCACATCATACTCGTTTTTTTTTTTTTCTCAGTAATCTGCAGGTATAATAACCTCCATTCAATTTTGCAACAGCCCATTTTGCTCACCTCTGGTGTTTTGTACTCACTCTTCTCATTGCCTGAGATACTCTTCTCTCTAATCTTATAGCATGTGTAGTCTCCCCATTCTGGGTGAGTTCAGAAGTTACCATCACTAGAGACTTTCCCTGATTGCTTTGACTAAAAGCAAGATCCCTATCCCTCCTCAATCCTATGTTTTCCTTGCATTTTGTATTCTCTGAAATGATTCAGTTTGTAGAGTGATTTACATGTGTTTCCAGGAAATAAGAAACATTATTTTTCTTTTCAAGAGTATGTGTCTGACACACAGATGCTCAATAAATATTTATTGTGTTGATAGTTGAATATATTAACCTCTGTTAGTATATATTTTTAAAAATTACCTACATTTATTCCTGTAAATTATTCTCCATTTTTTTCACATTGTTTTCTTATATTTTAACAAAATATATAAGTGATCAAAATGATCATCTATAGAAATTACACCAAAATTCTATAGGTAAAAGAAAGGATGGGGAAGATTAAATAAGATCACTTATCCTTTTTTCTTTTTATTTGTGATGGTATTTCTCTTTGTTACCCAGGCTGGTGGGCAGTGATACATCATAACCAACTGCAGCCTCAAACTCCTGGGCTCAAACATTCCTCCTGCCTCAGCCTCCTGAGTAGCTGTGACCATGTACCACTATGCCTGGTTAATTTTTTTTTTTTTTTTAATTTTTAAGTTTTTTAGAGGTGGGGATCTCACTATGTTGAGCAGGCTGTTCTCAAACTCCTGGCCTCAAACAATCCTCCCAAGCTGGTTTTACAGACGTGAGCCACTGTGACCACCAGGTCAATTATTTTATTGATTTAAAAAAAAAAAGATGCAAGTTTTTCTTAGAATTCATCCACTATTGTGCTTTTTTTTGGTATTGAAATGATTAGGTTTTAAAAATATATTCATCTGCTCACTTACTGACTTACATATTCCTTTATTTATAGATATTTACTGAACCTCTGCTATGGGTAAGGTACTATTCATGGTTCTTGAAATTCATCAAGAAAGTAAACCCTTCTTTTATGGTGTTTTGTGAGAACACGTAAGCAATAAATCCAATAATAAGAGACATAAATAGGAATTCTAGAAGGTGGTTGAAACTATGAAAAAATAGATCAGGTAGGAGGTGAGGAAGAGCATCAGGCTACTCTTTTTGGTTATTGACTATTGCACATGGTCAGTATTATTTATATGATGTATGCTTGTTATTTAATCCTCAAAATCAATACAGTTTTCAAAAGATTCATTCCACGACACATGGCAAATTTGCCATGTATTTGCATATTTAATTATCTTTATTTCTACTATTTTTAGTTACATTTACTGAACATTTTTCCCCTAGTATTTTAAACACTTTCCGAGTATTTTTTTTTTTGAGTTGGAATCTCACTCGGTCGCCCATACTGGAGTGCAGTGGCCGCTCCCGGCCACCACAGCCTCGCCTGCTGGGCTCCGGCGTCCTTCCGCCTCAGCCTTCCGAGTAGTCAGAATTACAGGCGTGTGCTACCACGCCCGGCTGATTTTTTGATTTATTGTAGAGATGAAGTCTCGCTGCCCAGGCGGGTCTCGAACCTGTGGGCTCCGGCAATTCACTCACCTCAGCCTTCCAAAGGCGCGGGATTACAGGCTGAGACACCGAGTCCGGCTTTTCCTAGTATTTTAAACACTAGGTTCTGCACTTTTTAAATGTAGTGAAAATACTGATGCTCTCAAAAGCAAGATCAACCTTGGAAACATACCATTGCTAGACAAAACATGCAGTGACTAAAAGGACCCACACCATTGCTAATGCCATCTACCTTATTCTTCACTGCTGTCTGTGTCTTTCAGAAGACTTACAGCAATCTAAACAATATTCTGTTTTTTAAACTTATTTATTATTTTTCCAACACTAGATTTAGCTTTAGAAGACAGCATTATACTTTCAATTTTTTTTTTTAAAATTGCTTATTTGTTTTTATTTGCCAGAGCCAAACATATAATAGGCAATTAAAACAATTTTTGGAATAATTAGTGAGTGCATCTGTAAATGTTCATAATGTCCCATAATGCATTCACCCATTGCTCTATGGAAAGAACTGAAGTGCCCATTAACCTAAATACAGATGATTTAGAGTGATAAGCTAAAAACTTAGATTTGCAACATAAAATTGTGTATATGTGGTTGAGTCAGAGCTTTAGCTCTGCTGACATTGTTGCTGTTTTTGGCCTAGATGAGAAGACAGGAGGAGGCAGATGGTAGAAATGTTTCTTTTCTTTGAAAGGTTTAGACCGGATGAAAACTATGTTAAACTGTATTGCTATATGGCAGAAATAAATGTACTTGTTGAAGATGACTTAGAGGAAGGGCAGATTCTGGGACAAGAAATGAAAATCCAGGAAACAAGCCTTCCATTTGGGTGATAGGAGAATATTTCTCTCTGGGTGTAATGCGGTAGCCCCAAATCTAAGAGGTTTTGCCCATAAGGTTCTTTACCTATTTCAAAGAAAGTACCTGGAGGTCCAGCAAGGAAAGACATTGGTTTACGAGAACTCACAGAAGGCACTGATGGAGGTCAGTCAGTGAAGAAAGAATCTGCCCCTTGAGGCACTAATTGTGGCTGGTCAGTGAAGAATCTGCACCTTGGGTCAGTACAGCAAACAGTTGTGAAAGTTAATTATTCAACTTTCTTGTTTTTTTTTTTTTGAGTTGGAGTCTCACTCTGTCGCCCAGACTGGAGTGCAGTGGCCGTTCCCGGGCACCGTGGCCTCGACCTGCTGGGCTCCGGCGATCCTTCCGCCTCAGCCTTCCAAATAGCTGGAACCGCAGGCGCCCACTACCACGCCCGGCTAATTTTTTGATTTATTGTAGAGATGCGGTCTCGCCAAGTTGCCCAGGTGGGTCTCGAACCCGTGGGCTCAGGCAATCCACTCACCTCGGCCTCCCAAAGTGCAGGATCACAGGCAGAGGCACCGAACCCGGCCTATTATTCAACTTTCTACATGATGGTTACAATCACAATCAGTAAGGTTGCCGCCCACATGATTCTCAGCTCTGCTCAATTACCTGTACCCTGAATTGTTACCTTACTGGGAATATGCACATTCTGCAAAGATCAATCTTGGCCAGAGGTTACTCCCTGAGGGAGGGGCAGAAAGCCAGATATTGGGGAAATGAGTCAATGTCCAGACAATTACCTCACACTGGGGCTCATAATAATTGAATCGAGAAAAGAATGCTTCACTGCTCTGTTGATGGTGAGAAGTAAACTGATCCCTACCAGTGGCAGGCAAATTGTCAGCCCAGTGCTTGACTTTGGGAATCCATGAGCATAAGTCTGGGCTAGTAGGCTATGAAATTAACCATATATTAGCCGTTGGAAATAACTGCTGGGTGTTCATCACTTTTTTACTCATGAAGTTTTAGTTAAGCTTTTTTTAAAAGTTGCAATCCAGTCACAGTATTTCCAAGGGGGACTTAGAAAAAGACCTATTTTTCCCGTGGTGTCAAAATGGTAAAGTGAAGCCTGTGCCATTTTCATTCCCATCATCCCACTCCCACCTGCCTTCAGGTCTGCAGCTGCAGTGGTCCAAAGGCTGGCGGGTGGGGTTGGGGAAGGTAGAAGAAGGACCAGAAGGAGGAGGTAGACATGAACACAGCCACATCAACCACAGAAAGAAGCAAAGGAGTGAACCTATTCATGTTTGCTGAGTGCTTAGCCTACTCTATGTGATTTTCATGTGTCACTTCATTTAATTCTCCCAACTCTGTTAAGATCAATAACATGTGAGTGGAAACTATAATGGATGGAGGGGAAGAGATCACCAAATAAGGTGCTATCACTCAGATGGTGGCTCTGTGACATAATTTTGATATTACTAGAGACATGTTTAAGCTGATTTGCGTTAGCTGATGTAGAACACTATACTTGCTTGAGAATAGCAATCCCAACCTTTTTGGCATTAGGAACCAGTTTCATGGAAGATAATTTTTCCACAGACTGACTGTGGGGGAGGGGGATGGTTTTAGGATGATTCAAGTGCATCACATTTATTGTGCACTTTATTTCTATTATTATTGCATTGTACTATATAATAATTATACATCTCACTACAGTGCAGTCAGTGGAAGCCCTAAGCTTGTTTTCTTGTAACTAGATGGTCCAGTGCTAGCTTCATTGACTTAGCTTAGGCATCAGGCATTAGATTCTCATAAGGAACATGCAACCTAGATCCCTCACATGTGCAGTTCACAATAGGATTCGTGCTTCTCTGAGAATCTTATACTGCTGCTGATCTGACATAGGACCGAGCTTAGACGGTAAGGCGAGTGATGTGAAGCAACTGTAAGTACAGATGGCTTCTCTCGCTTGCCAACTGCTCATGTCTTGCTTTGTGGCCTGGGGGTTGTGGACTCCTGCTCTAGAAGACCTATTTGTTGAGGGTTCCTTTGGGAGAGCTTATATGCAGAGGTAGACCCGAATAGAAAACCATGGAAAAAGCTCCTATTGATCGCTAAAACTGCTTGGATTGTTTACTTGGATTAGAATATTAGTTTTACAAAGAGCTAAGAAGTTCAAAGGACTTTCTGTTAGTTATTGGATTCTTGCATCTCCTGTTCTCCCAGGAGCATCTTTGTGAACTGTTCAGAAAAATAATCACTAACACCAAGGTCATACATATGAAATGATTCGTACCAGCATAAATTGTTGTCTTTTAGCTCATAGGGTTTTCCTGGGGAGCATGAATCCTGGTGATCAATTCACCCTGAGTATAAGAAGTGATACTTGAGGGCTAGATGCCCTGATTACTTCATTTTTAGTCATTACTACATATCAAAATAAAGAAGTTACTGAGTACACCTGCATCTCAGGCCTGCCCCACCCATCTTAAACTGGGTCTAGGAGAAAGAGGCTGCTTTATTTTTTTGCTGAAATTCAAGTGTCTAAAGTGGGCTATACAACTGATTTACTATGAAATACTTATAAGGAAAAAAGAAAATGAAGGAAAGAGAGAGTGACAGAGAGAGTTCAATATCTGCAACCATTCCTGTCTAGACTGGACAACTGAGTTAGGATGAAATATAGTTGAAGGGGTGATTCTGACTGTCTTTACTATTGACATCAGTTGTTATCATCAAATGGATCTGGCAGTGATTTCTACTGATTATTAAGGTAGCTTTGTAAGCAGAATCGACTAAGCTTTAGTGATATCTTGGTACACATCCATAAATCCACCTATTTATTTTCATTTTCTAGGTATTTTATCGGGGGAAAATATGTGTTTATTTTCTGCATACGATGAACTAGTTTAGCCCTTTAATGAGCAATTTCAAAATAAAAGGCTTTGTTGCTGAAAGATATAAATATCAATCAATAGGCACTAAAACAGATAATCTCAAAGGGTCTTCTAAGGTTGTTAGGGTGAATGCTTAATGGAGCAGAGAATTCATAAACATTCCAGAATGAAATATGAAACGTGATGCTCAGGTTGACACATCTATCGTGAAGCTTTTTGTTTTGAATGTGATTCTACAAACAAACATGAAGTACTACAGAGATTATGAAGAGTATACGGCATAATACACATTAACAATAATACCACCAAGTATCATCAATTATTTACACTTGAGATTTAATATAAATTTATCATTAGCTTGTTAACTGTGTTGGCTTATTCTTGCATGTGTCTTGGCCCACTGTACCAAAAGTCAAAACCTATTTGAGAGTCTACTGTGTGTACTCCCTTGAAGATGCCAAGGTATCATGTCTGTAGGCACAATGCACAGTAAGTCTAAATATATTTCATATATTTTTCCTTCCTTGTTTTGTTAGCTTATTCTATGTTTATATTACTACTATGTCATTAAAGAAAATAGATATTTAGAAAATAGGTAAACCAAATATCTGGGTAGTACTTAAAACTGGATGAAATATAGTTGAAGAGGTGTAGAATGCAGACCTGAATACTTATGTGAATACCCATAAACAACCCAATCCTCTTCCCTCAAAATGAAATCTTAAAAACAAAAAATAAGAAATAAAACGTGTTTTTAAAAAGGAAATGCACACTATTGTAAATTAGTTTGAAACATTGTCTTTCTTTTTTTTACAGTTGAATATATCTTCAAAAAGAATTCCACATAAAATAATTGTCATTGAACCCAAGAAGTCTACTTGCTTCTATAAGAATAGCCAATTAAAGTTTTCTCATTAGGATTTCTGAGCAGTGAGGAGATAATCTTTACTGTTTTGTTTCCCTGCTTATTGTTCTGTGTATGTATTCTTTGGGAAAAAAGGGAAACTATGAGATTCTGGATATTACAAACTTCTCTTTTCTTGGAATTCTTAACTTTCTTATAATAGTTGAATGCACATTACATATTTATTTGATTTGATTACAAATTTTTTTAGACAAGAGACTTATCTCATATTTTATACCTTTCATATCCCTAAAACAACTGGGATTTCTCCAAGTAACCAATAAACATTGTATTAATTGTTGATCCAAAGTGATTTAACACCCATGGGTCATAAAAATTGTAAAGGGGTATTTTTACCTGTGTAATTTTATTTGTACAGCTTGGTCAAATAGCTCACATTGAAAATGCTTTCAAATATGTTTTTTAATCAATAAATAAATAGTTACTGAAAGGTTTCTGTTTTCTCAATATAGCACAGAATGAATAATAATAGGGTTGAGCAAATCTTTGAAATCTACTTTCATTCCAATTCTACAGAAAACATTTATTTCCTTATATTTATTCCAAGCTCCAGAAGACTCTCACTTTGCATCAAAAGTGAATTTTAGAATGTGGTTTGTGATATTCAGTTAATATTGTATCATTTAAAAGAATAAAGTCAATTTTAATGACTCATGAATAAAAGGACAATGAAAGATGATTTGTCTTAAAATATACGAATATATATATGCAAAGTTGAGATGTTATAGTTAATTATTCAGTTTCATTACTAAATACATATTAAGTAAACATTCAATGACTAATATAATATACAATTTAATTATTTTTACTTACCATTAGTCATTAAGAAATATCACTATAAAGGTTAATAGACTTATCGATGGAGCAGCTCTAAAATGCCTGAAAGTGAATCCAGGTGTGTGTGTGTGTGTGTGTGTGTGTGTGTGTGTGTGTGTGTGTGTGTGTGGTGTGTGTATGTATGTATGTGTGTGTGTGTGTGTACTGAGTTATTATACTGTATCATATATTTATATATATTGAGTATTTTTAAGAATTGATATCTTAAAGTTATGGCGAAAAGATATGCTATAATATATAGTGATAATTGGCTGACAATTAGGAAATAATAGCTTAAAGTCTCTGTTGCACCACATAAATCAAAATAAGTTCTAGATGTATTTAATTTTACTAGAAATAAAATTTTAAGATGACTAAAAAAATTGAGTGCATCTTGGGGTAGGGAAATTTTTTTTTATGTATGGCACCAAAAGAAAGCACAGAAACATTGACAACTGCAGAAAATCAAATTTTTAACAGGGCAAAAAGCTAGAATAAAAATTAAAAGTAAAAAAAAACTTCTAATATATGGACCATAAGCATGATATAGATCTACTAATCTTACTGCCAAATAAATATGCAAAATACTTTAGAGATAGTTTGCATTAGAGAACAAAGGCACTATTAGTTGTACAAAAGAAATGAGAACAAAAGAAACTATTAAATGTTAATTGTCTTTACCCACACAAAAGGAGATGAAGACACAAAGTAGATTTGCTCTGAGTATTGATAAAAATATAATACTTTCATTTTTGTCAATTGTTCATTTGAGGTCATTAATCACACCTTCAAATAATATATGAATACATGGTTACTCTGACATCTTACAACTTGCCAATTTTTTTTTTTTTTTTTGAGTTGGAGTCTCACTCTGTCACCCAGACTGGAGTGCAGTGGCCACTCCTGGCCACCGCAGCCTCGACCTGCTGGGCTCCGGCGATCCTTCCGCCTCAGCATTCCAAGAAGCCAGAATTACAGGTATGTGCTACCACACCCGGCTGATTTTTTTTTTATTTATTGTAGGGATGAGGTCTCGTTGCCCAGGCGGGTCTCAAACCCGCGGGTCAGGCAATCCACTCACCTCAGCCTCCAAAAAGCGCAGGATTACAGGCTGAGCCACCGAGCCCGGCGTGCCAATTTTTATTTGAAAAATTCCTGCTGGGATTTTGATTGGATTGGCATTGTATCTATAGATCAATTTGAGGAGAACAGAACTTAAAAATATTGACTGCTCCAAATTATGTATACAGTAAATCTTCTTCAGCTCTTCTCTAAACTCTCTCAGGATTCTTGCAATTTTCTGTGCAGACATCATGAATATCTCTCATTAAATGCATTCTTTATTTTTTGGTGGTATTGTAAGTGAAATTTTAAAAAACCTTATTTTTAATTGTTTCTAGACAGCTTTAAATCTTCAGATATGCCTCCTTTAAGGTAAAGCATAGTTTCAGATAGTAGGATACATTACCATTTATGTACTTAATTTTTTGGCTCATTTAGTATAACTATGATACATGTCTTTTACAAATATGAAAAAAAGGATAGAGGTTAGGTGGCATTTTTAGAATTGTGCACTAAGCCAGCAACAGAGCTCCAAAAGAACCCAGAGCTGCTGACTCCCAGCTCAGGGTTTTCATATGAGTGTTATGAAAACATTACTTTAAACAATATTAATAAAGCAGCCAAATGAGAAGTGGTATTTATTTGTAGATAGAAAAGACTGAAATCCTTTCAATTATACTTATAGAGGAGCATAACATTTTTATTATAAATATTCATAATATTTAAAGGCCATTATGACACAAGGTTCTTAGTTAAATATAGAATTGCATTAACAGGTCTGTATCATCAGTGACATCGTACATTCGAGAGAACATTTTGATACTCTTGTATAGAAAAAATCAGGTTAAATTAACTATGTACTCCTTGACGTTATTTATCTTTCTGTTTCTAAAATTCTCTTTCAAAAAGTAATGCTAAACTGTTTTGAACAACTCATGAGCAATCTCTTATTTTCTAAACGATTCACACCATTTTCAAAGTTGTGTTTAATGCTATATAATCATAAAGAAACTTTTTCTTCCATAGTTCCTACATAGATTCAATAGAATCTATATTTTCAATCCCTAACTTTAGCTAGTTCCAAGATGTATGTATCTGTACGATGTAGCTTGCTGTTCACTTAAATGAAAAAACAAACATGCCATCTTAATTTAGAAAATAGTCTAATCTTATGCAATACTGAAAACTTTGAGCTTAATATAGCATAAGATCTTTCCCATCATCCGTGGCTGAGATCTGTTTCAGCTGAAAGGTCTGCAGTAAGAAAGTTGGAGTGGTTAGCTTTGCCCATCTGGCCCTTAGACATCTGCTTCCTGAGCTGGCGTTGGCTAAATTAGTGGTTTCTGACTCGGGGGTGTTAGGGCTACAAGGGGAGGAAGATGTGTGCAAGAAAAACAGAGAAGATAAAAGTAACATTCTTATCTGATACTCTCATAAACTGGCACCTTTTTGAGACTTGTGGATATTTACAGTTGCCTTTCTCTTCTGAGAGCTTTTGTGTCTTGTTCTGAGAACACTAAATACCATTCGGTCTTCCTTATCTTGGATGAGTGAATCTTCACGCAGACTAATATGAAGACCTTAAGCATTTGTCCTTCCTTTACTTCCCTCTCCTCCATTTTATTACCTTCTAGGCAGCTCTAATCTATGGGATCTAAGTCAATTTCACAATAGCTCTCCCTCATGTACATGACCCACAGCTGGTTCACAGAAGATATTCGTGCATTTGTACCTAGAAGATGCTGATTAGATATACAACTGATGTTGATGCAGTCACCTTTACTTCATTCTAGCTCGAAGCAAGTGACTCTAATTTTAGATGACATAGGCAAAAAAAGGCACCAGTTCCCTTAATCAAATTATGGGAGACACACATTAAAATCTCTAAGAGGTTTCTTTACGGTTCCTTACCATTGACTTCACATACAGGAAAATGTACCAATGTCAAAGGTGGAAATTACAGAAATATCATAACTTATTCCACAAATCATTTTTACAATTCTGTCTTAATCTTGTACTGATTCTTTAATATGGGTGAGGGATTTAAGGTTTTTTTCTATTGCGTCTTTTACACTGATTTCAAATTCTATATGAGGATCTTAATTCTGAGTATATATTGTCTTAATTTATTAGTTTATGCGCTTGCCTGGAGTTTGCGCTTGCCTGTAGTTCCAGCTACTTGGAAGGCTGAAGCGGAAGGATCACCTGAGCCCAGCAGGTTGAGACTGTGGTGGCCATGAGTGTGCCACTGCACTCCAGACTGGGTGACAGAGTGAGACTCCAACTCAAAAAAATAAAATAAAATAAAATAAAAATAAAGTAAGACAGAAAAATTTCATGTTTCAACAGTTTAGTAGCTCACATGTAATAAGCCATATATATTTATAGTGTACAATTTGAAAAAATGGACCTATGTGCACATATGTGAAGCCATTATAATCATAACTAAGCAATAGACATATACATCATCCCTATGAGTTTGCTCATGCACACATGTATTGCTTCCCTCCTGCCCCTCTGCACCTTACCCACCCTTAAGTCTGCTTTTTGTCACTGTAGATTGATGATTTTGCATTATATATAAATGAAATCATATAGTAAGACTACATTTTCATCTTCCTATTTAATAAGGCATACTTCTTTTGTGTGTATAAATGAGGTTCATTCCTGCTATTGTTCTGTTTCATTATTGGATGTAACACAATGTGCTTGTCCATTCACCTTTGATGGCTATTTAGATCTTTTCCAGGTTTTGGCTATTACCATTACAGCTATTATGAAGAAAACTGCCATTTTTTTTTTTTTTTTTTTTTTTTTTTTTGAGTCAGAGTCTCACTCTGTTGCCCAGGATGGAGTGCGGTGGCACGTTCTATTATGAACATTCAGGCATAAGTTTTTGTATGGACATATGTTTTCATTTATCTTGGGTAAATACCTAAAAAGTGGAATGGTTGCATCACATGGTAAGTATATGTTCACCTTTTTAAGATACTGCCAAATGTTTCTTAAAGTTGCACCATTTTACATTCCTACCAGCAGTGTATGACTTTCAATTCTCTCAACCATTTGGTATTCAGTCTTTTTAAATTTTAGCCATTCTAATAGATTTGCAGTGTTATCTCATTATAGTTTAAATGTGCATTTCCCTAATGATTAATGATGTTGAGCATCTTATTGTGCTTATATTTCATCAATACATTTTCTTTGGTGAGGTGTTCAAATCCCTGTATATTTCTTTAAACTAAATTTTGACTTGTTAGTTTTGAGTTCAAAGCATGTTTTAGCTAAAATATGCTTTACAAATATTTTTTCCAGTATATACCTGATTTTTAAAAAATATATTTAACAATATCTTCAAAGAGCAGATTTTTAATTTTGAGGAAAATCTGATTTATTGATTTGTTCTTTTATGGAGTATGTTTGTGATGTCATGTATAAGAAATATGTTAATTTTTTTTTTTTTTTTTTGAGTTAGAATCTTACTTCGTCGCCCAGATTGGAGTGCAGTGGCACGTTTACTGCCACCGCAGCCTCTACCTGTTGGGCTCAGGTGATCCTTCCACCTCAGCCTTCCAAATAGCTGGATCAACAGGCATGTGCAGCCATGTCTAGCTAATTTTTTTAAAAAATTTATTGTAGAGATGAAGTTGTCAAGGCTGGTCTTGATTCTATGGGCTCAGGTAATCCTCTCACCTCAGTCTCCCAAAGTGATGGGATTATAGGCATGAGCCACTGCGTTTGGCCAAATTTTTATTCTAAAGGCTTTCTCCTGTTTCTTTCTTCTAGAAATTTATCTTTTAAAAAATTTATAATTAGGTTTCCAAATAATTTTTAGTTAGCTTTTGTATATAGTGCATAGTAAGGATCAAAGTTTGTTTTAACATATGAATACCAAATTGTTTCTGTATCATTTTTTACAACTATTTTTTACTGAATTGCTTTCAAACTGACAAAATTCTGTTAGCTATATACGTGTTAGTCTACATGTCAACTCTGTCTTTAGTTCAATTACCTTACTTGTCTATGTCAGCAATGTATTTCCTTGATTACTGTAGCATTTTAAGTCGGGATCAAGTACTGATAGTCCTCCAATTCTGGTTTTTTCAGAGTTATTTTGTATATCCCAGGTTCTATGAATTCACATATGAATTATAGAATTGGCTTATAGATTCAATAAAAAAGACTTCAGGGTATTTGATTGAGATTGGATTGACTATATGATAAATTTGGGGAACATTAAAAGTTTAATAGTATTTAAACTTCTGATCTATAGACATGATGTTGTTTTTAGGTCTTCTTTAATTTCAGCAATTTTTTTTTCTTTCTTTTTTCCTGGTATGTATGTATTTCACATTTGTTGTAAGATTTATCTTTTTATTTCATTTATTCGGTGCTATTAGGAATTACATGTTTTTAAAAAATACAATTTTTTTTATCTTTTTGAGTCAGAGTCTCACCTTGTTGCCCAGGCTAGAGTGCGGTGGCACATCAGAGCTAACTGTGGCCTAGCCTCCTGAGTTCAGGAGATTCTTCCACATCAATCTCCTAAGTAGCTGGGACTACAGGTGTGCACCACTGTGCTCAGCTAACTAAAAAAAAAATTGTAGTGGTCAGATTTTGCTATATTCCTAAGCTGGTCTTGAACTCCTGTGCTCAAGCAACCCTCTCACATTGGCCACCCATAGTGCTGGAATTACAAGTGTGACCACCAATTCCAATTTTTATTGTTTGTTTTTAGCATAGAAATCAAAATTTGCTTTTTACATTAATCTTGTATCCTACATTTTTGCTAAACTCATTTACTAGTTTGTCGGGAGTTGGAATGCCCTTCATAAGAAAAATTACGATTAGTAACATGTTTGACCTGAGCATGAAATAAAGCAGGCCCTCCCCTTTTCCTGTAAGAAGAGCCTTCCATTTTATCAGAGGTTTTATACTTTCTTCTGGATCTCAATGTCTAGTCATAGCTGAATAGCCTGAAGAGTCCAAATTTAATTGATTAATTACAAATAAAGTGTGATTCAAGATGTGGTGAGGAGAGCTATACTTGAACTCACCCTTTTGTAACTTAATTGATTTTTTAAAGTTTGGTGAGCTCTTTCAACTATGGCTTGACCTTGTGGATTGTAGGCAACTTCTGTGGAATGAGAAATATTAAATTCGGAGCAAAATTGCTGGAAAGATTTAGATGTATATGCAGGACTGTTGTTGGTCTTCAGTTGCTCTGGCATACCTAACTGTGAAAAGCAAAAGAATAAATGTTGTACCACGTCCTTATAGGCTTCTTCCAGTTTTCGCTGAAGCTAAAATAACACGAGAAAATGTATCTACAGTCACATGCAAATAAGACAATTTTCCAAAGCTGGGAAAGTGAGTTACATCCATTTGCCATAGCATGTTAGGTCTCAGTCCTCGAGAGTTGACTCCTCCTGGAGCTAGAACAAAAGTCTTTAAATTCTCAGAGAGTAAACTGAATGTAAATTGTTTACAATCCTCTGGGTTTAAAGGTATAGTAAAGAAACAATTCTGTAAATCAATAACTATAATTTTAAAATTAACAGGTATAGCAATCCAGGCTGCAACACTCCATGGCTCCCATAATAGTGTTAATAGCTCTTAAATCCTGTAAAACTCTCCATATACCAGATTTTTTCTTAATTACAAAACTAGGAGTATTTTCAGGGCTAGTGGTTGCCATTCAGGGGGGCTAGTAGAAGGCTCTATGTGACCAGCCTTTAATTGTTGTTAAACTAGTTTTTTGACTGCCTTAGCTTTTCCAAGGACATGGGCCATTGTTCCACCCAAACGGTTTGTGGTTTTTCCAGGCAATCAGTCTTGAAAACAACAGTCCCTAAGATAAATTTGAATAACCAATGCCTGTTCTGCCGGTTTTCTTAGTTATTTGGACAGGTTCCTATATTCTTTGCCAGTCTTTACCAAGTCCCTTAAAGGGGTCATAGCCCATCTGCAGCATTTGTGCTGAGACTTTATCATTGGGGCTATACAAAAGTGTGCCCATTTGCTTATATATATATTGCTTATATATATTACTTATATCACTTATATATTACTTATATACTTTTGTTTATTATTACTTGAGCTTTCTGCATTCCTATAAGAAAAAGAAAAGTGTAACTAAGTTCAGGCTTTATTTCAGTATTCTCAACCTTTAAAAGAAAACCTTAGAAAGAGGTGCAGTAAGGGTGGCAAAAAGGAAGCGTTTTTAATCATCATTATTGTCAGCATTGTCTGATATAATCAATTATATTGCCGGTCTTTTTTATCAGTCTTATTAAAGCCTAACAAGTGTTATTAGCATTTTCAACAGCCAATTGTTTAACTAAAATTTCTGCTGCCTCTTCACTAGTAATTACCCATTTGACGGTGGTGGTTATTCTGGAGATGAAATCCTCATAGTTTTTATTTGCCTTTTGCTTTATCTCAGACAAAGAAAGAGTTTGAGTGGAATTAGCAGGCAACTTTCTCCAAGCCGTAGAAGCACAGCACAGTGACTTATTTGAGTATACACTTTTCCAGGGAAAACTACTTGAGCGTTGTATGTGGCATACTGCCCAGTACCTGTCGACAATAACAAATGTATCTGGTGGCCGATTTTGATTTTTTGACATCTGAATTTGCACCTGATCTTCATACTCTGTTCTCCAAAGTAAATAGGCTCCTCCACTCAAACACGTTTTAGCAACCTGAAACCAATGATAAGGAGTCATCCATCGCGCCCCTAATCCCTCTATTAAAGAGAGAGAGCATAGGGGGCAGTAGGCCCATAATCATGACAAGCTGTTTTAATCTCCTTGAGTAATTTAAAAGGCAAAACTTCCCGATGTGGGTTCTCATATTCAAAAGAAACAGAGAAGCAATGTAACAACTCCCCCTGTTCATGAGCCTGCTGCAAAGCTCCTCTAATCCCTGGTTTATACTTTCTTACCTTATTTTCTGGAGGCATAAGGGAAAATGGAGGAGTGGTAGGCAAAGTAAGGGGAGGCCAATCAGGATTGTGATACTTAGCAGCCTCCTTGTTTAAATCTGTTTCATCCTCAGGGGAAAGTTGATCATCAGGGCCATAAGAGGGGGGTTCCTCTTTTCCCCTTCCTCAGAGTCAGATTGTCCTTCCTCTTGGGTTAGCATAATTTTAGAAACTCTGGAAGAAGTTCTACTGAGCAACGGAGTGGCAGACTCAGTTTGAGAAAAAGTACCATAACAAGGATTAGTCATAAGAGCCTGTCTTAATATATTCCACAAAGAATAAGCGTTTTCAGGCATTTGAGTTCCCCTGTTGGTGGTATGCCATTTCTTAATAATTTTTTCAACCTGATCCCAAGTTTCCAAATCCAAGGTCCCCTCATCAGGGAACCAAGGATTTACCTTCTGAACAAAATCCAAGAATACATTTAACTTTTCTTTTCTTACCTTAATTCCTTTGTGTTGTAATGCTTTTCCCATAATTCTTAAATAAACTTTTCTCTCTTTAGAACCAGAATGACCCATACTTGCTCTGTTACCTTGTTACAGAGGCACAATAGCTTCTCAAGTTCTGTCTATTTGTCCCATCCTTTACCTGCACTCACTCACAGGGGGTCCACGGCACCCTCAGGACAAAGTCCGTGACTGAAACGACATACAAGATACTTACCCACTTTCAGGTCCCTGGTTCAGGTGCCACCTGTTAGAGTCCAGCTCCAACACAAGGGTTAGGGCCTGAGGTGAGAGAATCAGACGCGGAGAAGGAAGAAGAGATAAGTCAACTTCTGCGGAGAAGGAAGAAGAGATAAGTCAACTTCCTGGGTTGAGTTTGGGACTCTTCCAAAGTTTATTCAATTTTCACATGTTTATACAAGGCATTTTCAACCCTCAACCCCCTCACACATATGCCCACAAAAGCTTACATTGTGTTTTCTTTTACAATCAAACGTTCTACAATAATTTATTTGTTCCTCCCTATTCTTTTTTTGTTTCCATTATGTTAAAACCAACAGACAGGAACGAAACAACTTTTGCTAAAAATAATTACCTGTAACCTTTCAACACTTACCCCTTTTATATCATATTTCTAACAATTCTTACATGTAACTTAGCAGCAATATATTGGTGTTTACATTTATAACTAATTTTATTATTTCCCAATTATTTCCTATGAACTTTCCTATTATGTATCTATCTTTACTCTTATTTTGCTTATATGAATCATAATCTAATAATACTTAACAGTCTTTATATGAATTATACTTGACTACTCATATCCTATATTTGTTTTCTATTTAATTATTTTTTATCTAATTATTTTTAATCATCTTTCTATTTTTATCTACTTAACTATTCTTTCTTATATTATTATACTTATACTACGAAGTTGTTTTAACCTTACAAACTTATATCTAGTATGTCTATGCTTTCTTAAATTATGTTTAAAAGCAGCTGCCCTCAGGATTGACTTGTCTCAGGTCTCACAAACTTCCTCCTCCATCTTACCCCTTCTAAGGTGTTATTTTAGTATAGGGTCTGTTAACCATTAAAAATAAAGAATGGGAAAGTTCTTTTATTTTCTTTATACACAATGGTTTTGCTTTTCATGGAGACGAAGGTGACTAAACATTCTCTAGCTTTTCTAATGGCTGTGCTTTTGCTGTGTTCCTTATTCATGTCTCAAGCTTCAGTTTCACCAATACATCATCCTCACTTATTAGTTAATGCTTCATCAGAAAGGGGTATTCTGTCTTATGCACACACTTCTAAAGACCAAAGAGGCCCATCAATGGCATCCATGGGGCTTTGCCTCCGGCACGGCCACTTTAGCTGGGACCTTGCTCCCAGCCAGCGTTTTTCCCATTTTCAGGTAACCCTTACTTTGCCTTCTGTTAGGAGTTGCGGCTCTCGACACTAGTTGACTTGCTTTTTTGTACATTCCATAGGTTTTCTAAATAGATGACCATCATGCCTGTGATTGAAGACTTTTCTGTCCTCTCTTCCAATGTGAATGAGTTTTATTGTATTTTCGTATCTGATTGGACTAGCTAGAATCTCTAGCACAATATTTTTTTTTTTTTTTTTTTTTTTTTTTTTTTTTTTGAGTTGGTGTCTCACTCTGTTGCCCAGACTGGAGTGCAGTGGCCGCTCCCAGCCACTGCAGCCTTGACCTGCTGGGCACCGGTGATACTTCCACCTCAGCCTTCTGAGTAGCTGGAATTACAAGCGCGCGCTACCACGCCTGGCTAATTTTTTGACTTATTGTAGAGATGAGGTCTCGCCTGCCCAGGCGGGTCTCGAACCCGCGGGCTCAGGCAATTCACTCACGTCAGCCTCCCAAAGGCGCGGGATTACAGGCTAGCCACCGAGCCTGGCTCCCAGTACAATATTAAATAGAAGTGGAGTAAGTAGACACTCCTTGCTTTATTATTAATATTATTGGAAGAAACGTTGAGTCTTTATTCATTAACTATGATATTAGCTATAGATTTTTCATAACAGTCTTTTATCAAGTTGAGAAAATTTTCTTCTATTCTTAGTTTTCTGTGAGTTTTTAAAAAAATCAAGAACAAATGTTGTGTTCTGTTCAATGTTTTTCCTGAAACTATTGAGATAATTATACATTTTAAAAAATTGTTAATGTAACATGTTACATAGATTACTTTTTAATGTTAAACTGACTTAACACCCCTGAGAAAATCCCACTTGATCCCGATGTATTTTATAATATGTTGGGTTCAATTTGCTAAAATTTCATATAGAACTTTTGCATACGTGCTCTTGAAAGATAGTAGTCTATAATTTCTTGTAATAGCTCATTTTGGTGTCAGCATAAAGTTGGCCTGATAAAATAAGTTGAAGAAAAATTCCTCCTTTCAATATTATGGAATAGTTTGTGTCTATATGGTATTACTTCCTCCTTTATTGTTTGATATAATTTACCAGTGAAGACATCTGGATGATGAATTTTCTATATAGAATGATTTTAGACAAAAACACAAAATTTGTTTGATGCATACAGGGCAAGGCAGATTATTTATTTTTTATTGAATAAACTTTGGTAGTTTGTATGTTTCAAGGGGATTGTCTTCATTTAAACTTAAACTTCATTTAAGTTGGAATTCATAAGCATAAAGTTGTGCATCATTTTTGCTTGTAATAGTCAGTAGTAATGTCAACACTTTTACTCATATTGACGATTTGCATCCTCTTGCTCTTTCTTTTCCCCTAATCTTAGTGACAAAATATATGTTAATTTATTGATCTTCTCATATAACCCACTTTAGATTTCATTGAAATTATTTGTCCCTTTCTCTTACTTTCTCTCCCTCTTCTATTTCATTGAGTCTCATTTCATCTTGATTTTTCCCCCTTGGTTTCTCTTTATCTTATACCTAATTTGCTCTTTTGTTTCTGTTTACAAGGTGCATGCTGAGGTATAGATTTGAGAACTTTCTTCTTTAAAAGAAAAACCATAGGTGTAGCTGGGTGTGGTGGCTCGGGACTGCAATCCTAACACTTTGAGATGCCAATTTTGTTGTTATTGAGTCAAAGTGCTACTCTGTCACCCAGCCTGGAGTGAAGTGGCATGATCACGGTTCACCATGGCCTCAACCTACTAGGCTCAAGGGATACTCCTACCTCAGACTTGTAAATAGTTGGGACTACATGTGTGTGCCATTGCGTCTGGCTAATTTTTTGCATTTTTTCTGTAGAGACAAGGTCTCGCTATGTTGCTCAGGGTGGTCTCAAACTCCTGGGCTCAAGCAATTCACTCTCCTCAGCCTTCCAAGGTGCTGGGATTGCAGGTATGAACCACGGTACTTGGCCAAGAGGAACATTTTATATATATCAAGTAGATATAATTAGTTGATAATTTTGTCCAAATCTTCTATATTCTTAATAATTTTCTGACTAGTTGTTTTATCAGTAACTGAATAAAGTGTATTTAATCTTCAACTATAATAGTGGATTTTTCTATTTATTTTTATGATTTCATCAATTTTTCCCTTATATATTTTGCATTTTTGTCTAATTATTTTGGTCATACACATTTAGAACTGCTATGCCCTCTTAATGAATTGACTACTTTATCATTATAAAAATATAACATATAAAATACATCTGGTAATTACTTATTTTTTGCTGTTAAATCTACATTGTATATTGTTAGTATACTGCACCAGCTTTCTTATAACTAGTGTTAGAATAATACATCATTCTTATCCTTTTGCTTATAACCTCTTTGTGTTCTTAAAGTGCATTTCTTATGAAAACATAATTCAGTTTTCCATTTAAAAAAACATCTGACAATCATTGTCTTTTAATGGAAACATTTAGACTATTTACATTTAAAGTAATAATTGACATGATTATGTTTAAGTCTACTATCTTATTGTTTTCTATTTGCTCATTATGTTTCTTATTTCCTTGCTTCACTTTTCACTTTTTGTGAATCATATATTTTTAAAATTTTGTTTCATCTTTTTTGGTGGTTTACTAGTTATCACTTTTTGTTAATTTATTTTATAATAGTTGCTTTAGGATGTATAGTTCATACCTGTAACTTATCATAGTTTACTTTCAAGCGATGTATCTATTTCACATATAGCATAAGAACCTTAAAATTGTATATTTCTGTTTTCCCTGTTGAGATACATTGTATTTATACATACGTTACAACCTCAGAATTTATTGCTATTTTTGTTCAATTGGCCATTTTTTAAAGCATCCTTTTCCAGTTAAAGGCACACCTGTATTTTTTTTTTTAATGCCTATATTTTTTTAAAAATAAAAGTTTTTAGCTTAAGGTAACTGTAGATTTACATGCAGTTAGTTGTAAGAAGTAATGTTGAAAGATTAAGTGCATTCTTTACTGAGGCTTTTCCAGTGGTAACATCTTGTAAAACTTAATAAAAAAATCAAAGCCAGGGTATTGACATTGGTAGAGCCAAGATGCAAAGCCTTTCCATTACTACACAGATTTTCCATGGTGTTCATTTATAATTGCACCTAGTTCACCCCACTCTCTACTTAAGCACTGAAAACTATTAATCTGTTCTCAATTTCTGACATTTTGTCATTTCAAGAATGTTTTTAAATGGAATCATATGATATGTAACTTTTTAGGATTGGCTTTTTTTCACTCAGCATAATTCTCAGGCGATTCATCCATGTTCGTGTATGTAATAGTAGTTTGTTCTTTTTATTGCTGAGTAGCATTCCAAGGCACAGACATACCACAATTTGTTTTACTAGTCACCTGGTGAAAGACATATAGGTTGCTTTTAGGTTTTGAATATTATGAATATAACTGCTGTAACCATTCATGTAATGTTTCATGTGAACATTAGTCTTCATATTTCTGGGATAAATACCCAGAAGTGCATTGCTAGGTTGTATTGTAACTCCATACTTAGTCTTTTCAGAGACTGCCAAATTGTTTTCTAGAATAACTGTTAGATTTTATATTTCCACCAGTAAATTCTCTGCATCTTCACCAGCATTTGGTGTTTTCACTACTTTTTTATGTTAACCATTAGGCTAAATGTGTATTGACATCTCATTGAGGTTTAGAGACTCAAGCTATTTGGAAAAAAGTTTAATTCTTTCCGGCATTGCTTTTTAAATTAATTAGTTGTATCTAGAGCAGTGCTCAGTTCATAGGTCTTAATATTTCCCACTACTAGAATAACTTTCTGAGTTCTCCACCGCATGTATGATGAGTTTATTCAATCTGACTGGAGGAATCAGACACAATTCCCAGCCCTGTTTGTTCCAAGCCCTATTCATTCTAATTAGATTTGGCATTTCCCCAGTCTCAGGTGGTTTCCTTCCATTCAGATCTCCCAAAGCTCTATGTCTGGGAAGCTATTCTCTCTTTTCAGATACTCTCTTCTGTAAAATCTTGCTGTCACATTCTTTTCAGACTTTTGTCTCTGTCCCCTTAACTCTGTGAGTTCTCCAGGTTATAACTAGTTTCCTCCTCACTTTGTCATGGTCTGAACATTCTCTTAAGGAGTAAACTAGAAAAATTGTAGGACTCATTTCAGTTGTTTTCTGCCTGTTAAGGGATGACTATCATTCACTATTTGATATTCATTGTCTTGGAAACTATTTTTCTTGTATTTTGTTTGTTTGTTTTTGTTTTCCTCTGTTTTGTTTGGTTAGCTTACTTCAAGTGTGATGGGAAATCTTGACCAGAGCTTAGAATCTGAATAGTCCAGTTTAACAACTATAAGTTGTTAGTTTACTATTGCTGCTGTAACAAAGTATATCAAACTTAGTGACTTAAAACAGCATTAATTTATTCTCTTATAATTCTGGAGGTCAGAAGTCTAAAACGAAGGTGTCAGCAAGACTGTATTACTTCTGAAATCTTCAGGAGAAAATTCATTCCTTTTCCTTTTTCAGTATTATTTTTTTTTAATTATAAAGATGTGGGGTACAATTCAGGGTTAAGTATACAAACGTTGGTTATGTAGATACGCTTGTCGATGAGGTATGTCCCTCCCTCCCCTAGCAGTTTCCCTCAACTGTCAATCCCTCCCTTCCTTTTCTGACAGTTTCCCACCACTGTCAATCCCTTTCTTGTAGTATTGTAATTGTTGAAGGTTCGCTTATGAGTGAGAACATATGGTACTCTGTTCTTTGTTTCTGTGTTAGATCACTGAGTATGATCAACTCTAAATCCATCCAAGTTGCTGCGAAATCCATATACTTGTCCTTCTTTATGACTGCATAATATTCCATTGTGTATATGTTTTTTTATCCACTCCAGCTTTGATAGGCATCATGGTTGGTTCCATGTTTTTGCTGTTGTGAATAGAGCTGCAGCACACATATGTGTGCGGGGTTTTTTTTTTTAATAGAATGATTTGAGTTCCTCTGGGTGTATTCACAATAGGGGAATTGCTGGACCATATAGAAGGTCAATTTCTAGTTCTTTCAGAAATTGCCACACTGTCTTCCAAAGAGGTTGCACTAGTTTGCATTCCCATCAGCAGTGTAGATTTGGAACTCAGCTGAATTCCTTGACTCTTGGCCCTTCCTGTCTTCAGAGTGCATCACTGCAACCTGTGGTTCCACTGTTACATTTCCTTTTTCTGACTTTGCTCCTCCTGCCTCCTATCTCATAGAATTAAGTGTAACTTCCCTACCTCAAGATTCTTAACTTAACTTAATCATATCGATAATGTTCCTTTTGTCATGTAGGGTAACACATTGACAGGCTCCAAGAATTGGGACATGGACATCTTTGAAGGGCTATCAGTCAGTCTTCAACAATTTACAAAATCATTTTAAGGTGACTGCAGAACTAATAAAGGCATAGATGATTTTCTAATCATCTATGCCTTATCTCTTTTTTGTGAATACTTACTTTTCTGATGTTTATTACTACTGTTCATTTAAAAATATTATTTAATATTTACTACATGATGAATGTTATAATCCAGAGGTAAGAATATTAATATATTTTACTTTGAATGAATGTATTTGTATGAATTTAAATACATTTAGATAGTGTGCCTATATGGGTCAAAGGAATCAATTTTGCTGAAAGTCTTGAGCTGAATTACGATGTTTAATGGCACAGTGTATTATTTTACTTCAAATAAAAAAGGAAGATATGTTGAAGATACCTTATTCAATTTACAGACTTGCTAAGCATAGTAGCTGATATACCTTGGATTCTCATCAAATATCAATCAGCTTAAGTCCTCTCAAGTAAGATGTTTGAGACACAGAACTATTATGAATGATTATAGATATAAATTTTAATCTGCCATTGACATTTCCACCGTAACAAAATAGCTTATATAATTTACAAAGTTATATCTTGTTATTGCATGCTATTACTTTACAACATTGTGGTCAACATTCAGGACTAGGGTTGGAAAGACCTGCGTTTAAAGCTTCTTAATCTGGGGCACATTTTTTAACCTCTTCACTGCTTTTTCTAGACTCTAACATATTACCTTCCTCATAGGTTTGTTTTGACATTACATGAGGTAATATAAGTAGAGTATATAATGCTTTAGTTACACATAATTAAACACATAGTGCGTAATGACTCATAGTTAGGACATAAAAATGTTAGTTCTTAGTAATATTATTATGTCTGAGACAAAAAATAACATTCATCTTCTGTTAAATCATTGTTAAAGATGCTTAGTGTATTAAAATGCATCTTGGTGGAGATAATCTTAGACCTTGAGCTGAGATTACATTTGGAAAGCTCCAAAGATTAACTGACAGGCATTTTTAATGTCCCTTCTGCATTAGATTGAATAAAGAAAGAAATATGAAAAATGGTTGTTTGACAATTTAAAAATGAGATCATCTCTGCAACTGTGGTTAGACACATATTCAGAAGTGAAGTATACTTATCCAGTAGTTATTTCCAAAAGAAAAAACAAAAACAACTTCAAAGTCTGGTTTATCTAAATGTCAGCATGTGTGTATTATTTATTCACTAACTGCTATTTGTAAAATTGTGTATCTTAAGGTCAAGAATATACTACAAACACAAAGGCATATAAAATTATTAATAAGTATTTCACAGATGGTTGTTGAAGAGTTCCAAATCTAAAGAAAAAGGTTAAACAGCATCTTTTTCAAATTCAATTGCTTAGAAAATAGATTAGTAATTTCACTCAGAACTAAAATGAACATTCTACACTTAAGCAAGAAGAACTGCAAAGCAGTAAAAAAACTCTCTTTTTGAGAGTTTATAATAGAAATACAAAACCATGGCAATTTAAAAGACAACAGAATAATTTAAGTTTCAGTAAGTATGATATAAAAATTACTCTCAAAATTCCTCTTAAAGCCATCATCAAATTGTTCCATGTCATAGAATATATGACATTAAAATTTCTCTTAAATTATGTCAGGATACTATAAAAAAGATCATCTAGAGAATAAAAGAAAGATCAAATTTGATTTTCTTAACCCTTTCATCATCTTTTAGATTGAAAACACCTCTCTCCTTGGACATCACAGATAAGTAGTACTGCCCCAAATCAGAACACAAGTATGTACAGTATAGATATATGCATTTGGCACCAGAGACTAATATTCATGCCATCTTTTTCTCATTCTTACAACAGATAGCCTTTATATGGTATTTTTTTCCCCCACAGTTCTTTCTAAACATCAAGTTTATTCATTCATTCCACAAATGTTCACTGAAAACTATCTGTATCTCAGATACATTCTAGGGGAATTTTTTTAAAAAGCAGTAAAGAAACCTAACCAGCCTTTTGCTCTTTCTTATAAAATAGATTATGCTCTTGAGAGAAATAAGGGGATAAAAAATAAAGTTATAATATAAAATGCTACTGTAATGCATGCTGTGACAACAGGGGCAAGTCATAGGCAGGAGAAGGTGACAGGGATTGACTAGGATGTTACTTTGTATATGGTGGTCAGAGAAACAACACTTGACTCACAGTTTCTATTTAATTTTAGTTATTCTTATTTTTCTATCATCCAAGAAACAGATGGACTTTTTTTGGTTGTTGACTTTCCAAAAAGATCATATTATCTCTAGTCTCTGAAGAGATAGCTTCACTGTCTTAAAAATTGATGCTATATTTGAGCTTTTATAGATACTTAACTCAAAAGTTGCTGTTTTGAACTTTATTGCCATATCATTTATAAAAGGATTAGTAAACACTATGTGTTATGTGGATTACTATTTTATATATCAGGAGCCATGCAAAAAAAAATCCATCAAAATATTTGAGACACTAGGTGAATTTACAGAATGACTTCTACCGGATAGTTTATCTCCTCAATATTTGCATTAATGACCATGAAATAAAGCAAAATTTCGGTGTCACTTAATGTTTCCCAGCAAGTTAATGTCACAGCCAGATCTCTTAGATACTACTCCTTGTACTTCCTATGATATCACAGTCTCTAATGCAAGCCTGATCTTACTTCTGATTAAAAATGGAAAAACAGCCGGGCTCGGTGGCTCAGCCTGTAATCCCGCTCCTTTGGGAGGCTGAGGTGAGTGGATTGCCTGAGCCTGCAGGTTCGAGACCCGCCTGGGCAACTTGGCCAAACCTCATCTCTACAATCAATCAAAAAATCAGCCGGGCGTGGTAGCGCATGCCTGTAATTCCGGCTACTTGGAAGGCTGAGGTGGAAGGATCGCTGGAGCCCAGCAGGCGAGGCTGCGGTGGCCAGGAGCGGCCACTGCACTCCAGTCTGGGCGACAGAGTGAGACTCCAACTCAAAAAAAAAAAAAAAAGGAAAAACAATAAGTAGACCTTGAACAATTATTGTAATGCTATGAGAAAAAGGATTGGCAGTAGTGGGAAACTGCCAGAGGAGGTGGGCAGCACACCTCATAAACAAGGTTACCTGCGTAATGAACATTTGTATACCTAACTTTGAATTGTATCCCACATCTTTAAAATAAAATAAAATATAGTAAAACAAACAAACAAAAAAGTCTTTCACTTTAAAGCATTTACTGTACTTATTGACTTATTGACTTTAAAGCATCATTGACTTAAGGATGTGTTGTTGCTTCTAAAAAATATGTTTCCAATTAAACTATTATTTAATGCTTATCACATAAATTTGTATTTTATGCTTTTATACTAGAAAAGTTCTTTTAGGGTTATATCTTTATCAATCTTATGTATGCATGCATGTAGGAAAGTATAAGCAAAACTAACTGATTGATTTGTTCCTGTAAATTTTACATAATTAGACTACAAGTATTCTGAGTATTTTTTCAATTCAGTTATTTATATCATCCTCAAAAACATAATTTCTTAAAATTATGTATAGAAGAGTCATTTAGTAATGGACATTTAAGATAACTTTGCAGTTATGATCTAGTTTGCTTTTAAATAAGCAGTCAGGAATTTTGCTAAACACTGTCTGATTCAATTTATTTACTTTCAGTTTCTGAGAGTTTAAAAGAAGCTCCAGTATTATCTGGGTTTTTCTAAAGCTGCTGCTACCTTTTCCACAAGTTTTGATCAGGCATTTTGATGACTGTCCACACTGAAGTAACAGTAATTATGCTCACTGACTGTTGTTGAAAGGTATTATTGATTTTGATATGTATCAAATATCAAATGTGTTAAAATGAAAAAAAAGTCAGTGCCTCATGACTGATGAAATACAGTAGTATAGTAAGCATTTTCAAGTATCCCTAGTTTAGCAGGAGGCTCTATTTAACTTATATATAGTAAAATCTCATAATCGGATTCAAAATGCTATATTGATGTATTAACATTTTATAACACAACATTCATTTGGGGATCAAAATAAAATTCCATATGCTCTAGTTTTTTTTTGTATGTTAAATTAATATAGGCATTGATGCTCATCTCTAAAATTTCAAATTGCTTATATGTCCTAATATAACTGCATTCTCTGGAATAAAATCTCCCTGTGAAATCCACTTGTTCCTATTTTTTAAAGGTTTATAAAAGCTCTATGCCATAAAATCTTCAGTAGCTTCTGCTGTAACTAACCACATTTAAATCTGTGTGAGCTTCCATGACAAAAGAGGCTTTAGCTTGTTTTACCTAGAGCCTTTGAAGCAAGAAAGATAATAGAGTGGACCAGGGTGTGTGAAAATTATGCTGAAGGCAACTGTATTTGCTAAGACTGCTTAGTTATGCTTCAACCCTCAAAAAAGATGCATGCAAAAAGCTGCCCATGGCAGCTACAATCCAAGTTCAGACACACAGTTCCTCTTTTGCTGCTTGTTCCATCTGCTTAGTATGTCAATAAATAAGTATGCTTGAAAGGCACAACCTATGTGTGTCGTAAATATGGGGAAAAATTCATTGTGGAGTTTTTTTTTTACTTTTAATTTTTTTATTTTAAAGATGTGGGATACAATTCAGGGTTAGGTATACAATGTTCATTATGCGGGTACCCTTGTTGATGAGATGTGCCTCTCCTCCCTTGGCAATTTCCCTCACCTGCCAGTCCCACCACCCCCCTTAGCAGTTTCCCATTACTGCCAGTCCCTTTCTTATAGTGTAATGATAATTGTTCAAGGTCTGCTTATGAGTGAGAACATATGGTACTCTGTTCTTTGTTTCTGTGATAAATCACTGAATGTGATAGACTCTAAATCACACTGATACCCAAACTGGGTGAAGATCCAACAACAAAAGAGAACTACAAGCCAATATCACTTATGAACATAGAAGCAAAAATCCTCAACAAGATTCTAGCAAACTGGATCCAACAACACATCTCAAAAAATCATCAACCATGACATCAACCATGGAGACAGGTAGGCTTCGTCTCCAGGATGCAGGGCTAGTTCAACATCCACAAGACCATAAATGTAATTAAATGCATCAGCAGATGTAAAAACAAGAACCACATGATTGTATCATTAGATGCAGAAAAAGCTTTTGATAAAATCCAGTATCACT
>NW_007249335.1:382111-389812 GCF_000164805.1 Carlito syrichta | reverse complement strand
GGGGGGGGGGGGGGGGGGGAGGGAGGGAGGGAAGGAGAGAGAGACTGAGGGGAAGATCCTCTGAACTAGTTAGTGTCTTTATTGGGGGTCAAAGTGGAGTACACAAGCAAAAGGGGTAAGAGAATTTTATTGGTGTATTTGAACGTCACTAGATCACAATCAAGGAAAGCAAAAAAGGGAACTTGTGGTAAGAATCAGCCTTATCACACTGGTGCAGTTGGCTGGTCACAGACTATTTGAGGGGATGTTGAGGCAAGAGGAAAGCATGAAGTTATAAAAATGTACACTTGTTTCCCTTTCAAATTGTTTTTAAATGTTAGATTAGGTACAACATGTGTCAGTTGCATGTTTCTTATACTATAGTATTAAAATTTAAAAGCAAGAAAATGCTGAAGCACAGATGTCCATAGAAAGTGTCATGTGGCTGGCTGGCTGGCTGCCAACGGACTCAAGAAAAGTCTTTTTTTTTTCTATTCTAAATTAATGATTTTACTGTGCATTGACAGTGGTCCTATCTACAGAGAAAGAGATGCTAGCTCCACCAAAATACAATGATTAAGCAGAATTTTTACTACTAATTGACAATGAGATATAGAGCAGGCATGTTTAGCAATATCTAACTCAGCTTAACACCAAAACCTGCTCCTTCCAATCTTACTCATCTCAATTAATTGTCATTGGATCTTTATAATTTAAGCCAAAAACTTTGGACCCATCTCTGACTTCTGTTTTTGTATAAAACTCACCAACTCCTTCTCATTTAATCGAGTATGATTCAAAACTTGTAACCTCCTAATGATTCTTGTCCTTGCCTTTAATTCCAAATTACTTCCTCAAATTTTTTATTCTCCTTTTGCTTCATTTTTTATATCATTTACAACCATCTAACATTTGTATGTATTACACTACAATACAAGTTCAGCGGGCAAGACTATTATAGTCATGGTGGTGTTGGTGCATGGTAGGCACCCAATACTTGGTGAACAAAAGAATGCATGCAATTGAGCTAAGTATTTTCTTTCCTTGAAGGCAAATATCAAAACAATAAGATGCTAGATGAACATAGTCTCAAAGTAAGAGTAATCATTTGCATGTTTCATGCTATGATAGTGCAGTTCATCTATTTGCATGAAGATACTACATGCATTATATTTTAGTCCAGCCTGAGTATATAATTCAAACTATTACTTCCCTGAAAGTGTCTCCTAAATCTTATTTACTTTTGCTTTCATTTTCCAAATGTTTAGTTACAAGCAATGCTTTATTGTATTGGTCTTTTAAATAATGAGAATGTCTGGTTTGAAACTTAAATCCCTTTTGACCAGTATCTTTCACTGTCTCTATCTTTGCCTGATTTGGTGTGCATCCTATTAGGAGAAACAAAAAAGACAGTTTATATCTCCAAATACATGCACAAAAATATATAAACGTTTTGGTGCAGGTTTTTATTTTTACATAATTAATACTATGTTGTGTTATATCATTTTTCAAGGTTTGTTTGTTTTCACTCAAATATGCTTTCAATCTGTCTATCCGAATTCATATACAGCCCCACACATTTTATTGTACTTCATTTTATTGCACTTTACAAATATGGCATTTTTTACCAATTTAAGTTTTATGGAAACTCTGCATTGAGCATGTTTATTGGTGCCATTAACAATATCATATTCTCTTTTTGTATCTCTGTGTCATATCTTGGTAACTCTGGCAGTATTTTAAACTCTTTCATTATTATTAGTTGGGTTATGGTGATCAGTGATCCTTGATGTTACTATTGTAATTGTTTTGCGACTCCATAAAATGCACCAGTATGAGATGGTGGACTTAATAAAAAAAATTTATTTGTGTTCTGATTGTTCTACTGACCAGCCCTTTTTCCTTCTCACTTTCTCTCCTTTCACTTCCCTATTCCCTAAGGCATAACAATATTGAAAGTAGACCAGTTAAGGACCCCACAATGGCCTCTAAGTGTTCAAGAGAAAGGAAGAGTCACAAGTCTCTCACTTTAAATCAAAAGCTAGAAATGATTATTAAACTTAATGAAGAAGGCATGCCAAAAGCAGAGAGAGGCCAAAAGCTAAGCCTCTTATGCCAAACAGGTAGTCAAGTTGTGAATACAAAGGGAGAGATCTTGAAGGAAATTAAGGGTGCTAATCCAGTGAACACACAGATGTTAGGAAAGCCAAAAGCCTTACTGATGATATGGAGAATATTTGAAAGGTCTGGACAGAAGATCAAACCACCCACATTTCCTTAATCCAAAACCTAAGTCAGAGCAAGGTCCTAACTCTCTCTAATTCTGTAAAGGCTGAGAGAGGTGAGGAAGCCACAGGAAAAAACAAAAAACAAAACAACAACAACAAAAAACACTTCTGAAGTTAGCAGAAGTTGGTTCATGAGGCTTAAGGAAAGAAGCCATCTTCTTAACATAAAAGTGTATGATGAAGTAAGTACTGATGAAGAAGTTGCAACAAGTTATCCAGAAGGTCATTGATGAAGGTGGCTATAATAAACAACACATTTTCAATGTAGATGAAGCAGCCTTCTACCAGAAGAAGATGTCATATAGAACTTTAATAGCTAGAAAGGAGAAGTAAATTTCTGAGTTCAAAATTTCAAAGGACAGGCTGATACTCTTATTAGGCACTGGTAAGTTTAAGTTGAAGCCAAAACCCATCCACCATTTTGAAAATCTTAGGTCCCTTGAGAATTATCTTAAATCTACTCTGCCTGTGCTCTGTAAATGAAACCACAAAGCCCGGATAACAGCACATCTGTTTAGAGTATGGTCTACTGAATACTTTAGGCCCACAGTTGAGATTCATTGCTTAGAGAAAAGATATATTTCTACTTGCATAAATAACATTTGTATATCTGACCCTGAATTGTACCCTATATCTTTAAAATAAAAAAATTAAAAATCAAAAAAGAAGAAAAGACATATTTCAAAATATAACTGCTCATTGATAATGCACCTAGTCACCAAAGAGCTCTCATGGAGATACACAAGGAGACTTATGTTGTTTGCATGCCTGCTAACACAACATCCATTCTATAGTCCATGTGTCAAGGAGTAATTATTTAAGAAATACGTTTTGTAAGGCTGCAGCTGTCATAGATAGTGATTCCTTTGACGAATCTTGGCAAAGTAATTTGGAAATCTGGAAAAGATTCACTACTCTAGATGCCATTAAGAACATTTGTGATTCATGAGAGAAGGTCAAAATATCAACATTAGCAGAAGTTCAGATGTTGATTCCAAACTCATGAGTGACTCTGAGAGACTCAAACCTTCAGTGGATGAAATAACTTCTTATGTGGTGGACACAGCCAAAGAATGATCATTAGAAGATTTAACTGAATTTTTGTACTTTCATGATAAAATTTAAATAGCCAAGGAGTTGCTTCTTAAGGCTGAACAAAGAAAAGTGTTTGTTTGTTTGTTTGTTTTTTCAGATGAAACGTATACGTGGTGAAGATGATATGAACATTGTTGGAATGGCAACAAATTATTTAGAATATTTGATAAAACTTAGTTAATAAAACAGGGGCAGAGTTTGAGAATGCTGATTCTAATTTTGAAAGAAGTTCTGTGGATAAAATGCTATAAAATAACACTAAATGCTACAGATAACCTTTCATGGAAGGAAGAGTCAATGGATGTGACAAACTTTAGAGTTATCATATTTTAAGAAACTGCTATGGCCACCTGAACCTTCAGCAATCACCATTCAGGTTAGTCAGCATCCATCAACATTGAAGCAAAATCTTCCACCAGAAAAAAGACTACTACTCACCAAAGGCTCAGATGACTGTCAGCCTTTTTTTTTTTTTAACAATGAAGTATTTTTGAGTATATATTTTAAAAATACTCTTTCCCACTTAATAAACTTCAGTATAGTGCAAATATGACATATACACTGGGAAACAAAGTAATTTATATGACTTGCTTTATTGCCATGGCCTGGAACCAAACCCACGATACCTCTGACATATGTCTGTAGGTATAGTTTATTCCTTATTGCTGCTATATATTCTATCAAATGAACAAACTAGACTTGACTGTTGTACTAGTGTTAGAAATTCTGCTTGTCTGAGTTTTTAATTTTTGGCAAGCAAGTCTTCATTAAACACCTTACTATGTCTCCATATGCATGTGTATATTTGCCTTTTTTATCTTAGATTCTTAAAATTAGAATTGCTGATTCACAGTGTAAGTACATTTTTGGTGTTGAAAGTCATTGCCAAATTATCTTCCAAAATCTTTCTACTGTTATACTTTCCCATCCACAGCAAAACAAATCATGATGCCCTCACAATTTGTCAATTAATTGCTGGAATAGTAATATTATTTTTTCAGTATTTGTTCTAATATGATGGATAATAAGTTAATGCTGTTATCTTTATAAGTTTAAGTTTCTATGATTACTACTGAGAAAGAATACAATTTCATGAATGTAAAGGTCATTTGAATTTCATCTGCAAACTGTTTACTCATATTCTTTACTGCTTCTACATTATTGTTCCACTTTCTCATGTTTTATTAATTATATATAGATAGGTTTCATTACCCACAGTATATCTTTAAATATTTTTTTCTTTTTATCAGAATACTTACATTGTGATGTCAAATATCAATCTTATGACATAGGCATAATAAAAAGTAATGATGATTTTAGAAAAATCATGATAATGGTAAAACCAAATAGGACCACACAGATATGAAATGTTCTTGTGATTACAGCATTGCTGAGTTCAGGAGTTACTCTTTAATGTACATATTAAATACTTTATAGTAATTTTTAAAATGTATTGTCTTCAAACTCTTGATTACAATATTAGTTTTCTGAGCACCTTCTAATCCTCACAACCTTCTTTATGTATCTTGATGCAATCATTAAGGTAATGTCCAGGTCTTGTTTTTCTTTCTCTCTATCTCTACCACGACACATATTCTTCTACGTTGCCTTTTTGCATGAATCTACTCCCAATAAGTATTTTTGTTTGCCCCTAATATTCCCAGAACAAATATATTTTTGTCTCATATTCTATAATTTATTTTAGCAGTTGATTGTTGAGAGAGGAAGTAGAGAAGCAAATAGTGAACTGCAGTGGTGGAAAAATTTTGAACAGAAATTCAGTAAGTTATTTTGAACTTTATGAGTATGTGACATTGAGAAGATCATGTGCTTCTACCCTTAGAATGTTTGCATTTCCATCTACATAAAATGAGTCCTGTCTCTTCCATTTCTGTTTCTCTACTTATTAATTGCTCGGGTATTCTACATGTGACTTCTGCTCTGCACTGGATTGCTTAAATCTGTTTCTTTAAGGCAAAATAAATGTTCTTAGATTGTAATCCTTGAAGGAAAAAGAGCACTTCTTATAGTTTTCTTTGCTCAATGTCTAGGATGGCATTACAGTGGTGAAATTTTTTTAAATCCTTACTTCTTCAGAGTAAATTGTGGTTATTAAATTACCAGAAATTTCTCTTCTTTTACCGTGATGTATCCTAATATCAAGGTTTCTGTTTCACTGGAAAGTATTCTGAACAAGCAATGCTGTTAAATCTCATTGCTGCCTTTGTGAATTTAATACTAACATAGCATGTAAGAATGTCACGGAAAAGACTTTATGAACATCAAATAGCTTCATCCAGTATTTAGTAATCATATTGTGCTGGGATTCTAATGGAGTCATTTCACTACCAAAATGTCCTGCAAGCAATATTTATACTATTTTAAAATCCAAAACACAATATAAGACAAATTCCAACATTCTACTTTTTATGAGTAAAATTTTTTTTATGTCTTTGGCTCTGATTTCTCTGGAAAAAAGCAAAAAATAAAAAGTTCACATTTATTGTGTGTCCCAATTTATGATTTATTCAGATATGAAAAACAATTTCTTATATTTAATAGAAGCAATTCCTTCCTTCCTTCTTTCCTTCCTTCCTTCATTTTTTTCTTCCTTCCTTCCTTCCTTTCTTTTTCTTTTGAGTCGGGGTCTCACTCTGTCATCAGTCTGGAGTGCAGTGGCACAATCATGACTCATCACAGCCTCAAACTCCTAGGCTCAAGTGATCTGCCCACCTCAGCCTCCTGAATTGTTGATACTACAGGTGTGTGCTACCATAGCTACAATGTTTTTTTTTAAATGTATACAGATGAGATCTTGCTGTGTTGCCCAGGCTGTCTCAAATGTCTGGGCTTGAGCAATCCTCTTGCCTTGGTTTCCTAAAGTGCAAGGTTTAAGGGTGTGAGCCACTGCACCAGGCCAATAGAAGAAATTTCTATTTTTTTAAAAAGGTCAATCTTAGATGGAAGGAAATCTATGTTTAATCAATTTCCCTAAAGAAGCAATAGATTAGAAAGATCTTAGAATAGGCATTAAGGAGGTTAATCATTTCCTTTCTATTCTACATTTCCTTTTTTTAATTTAAAAGAAGAATTTTCAACACCTATCCCTGCTCTACCCCATGGTTAATAAAAATAAATTTTATATGAACCAAGTGATGTACCTACATAAATTTTCATCAGTATTAGAAAAAAATATCTAGGGCAATGGTTCTCAAAATTTAGCATGCATTAAAAACAACTGGGAGGAAAACTACACTGGGATACCACCTAACTCCAGTCAGGATGGTTATCATCAATAACACAAAAAGCAACAGATGCTGGAGAGGATGCGGTGAAAAGAGAACATTTCTATACTGTTGGTGGGAGTGTAAACTAGTACAGCCTCTGTGGAAAACAGTGTGGCGATTCCTAAAAGATCTAAAAATCAACACAACCCCACAATCTCCCTTCTGGGAATATAGCCGGAAGAAATCAAATCACTCTATAAAAAAGATACTTGCACACGTTTGTTTGTCGTAGCATTGTGCAGAGTGGCAAGAACATGGAACCAACTGTGCTGCCCACCAAAAGAGGACTGGATAAAAAAAACGTGGCACATATACATGATGGAAAATTATGCAGCCATAAAGAGGAACAAAATCATGAACTTCACAGCAACCTGGATGGAATTAGAGCCTATAATACTGAATGATCTTAACAGAAACAAAGAACTGAGTATCACATGTTTTCACTCATAAGCCAACCTTGAACAATTATCGAAATATTGTAAGAACCAGGCTCGTAGAGTAGCCTGTAATCCCAGCGCTTTGGGAGGCCGAGGTGAGTGGATTGCCTAAGCCCGCGGGTTCAAGACCCACCCGGGCAACTTGGCGAGACCTCATCTCTACAGTAAATCAAAAATTAGCTGAGCGTGGTAGCGCATGCCTGTAGTTCCAGCTACTTGGAAGGCTGAGGCGGAAGGATCGCCAGAGCCCAGCAGGTCGAGGCTGTGGTGACCGTGAGCAGCCACTGCACTCCAGTCTGGGTGACAGAGTGAGACTCCAACTCAAAAAAGAAGAAAAAGAAAAAGCAGCCGGGCTCGCTCAGCAAGTAATCCCGCGCCTTTGGGAGGCTGAAGTGAGTGAATTGCCTGAGCCCGCGGGTTCGAGACCCGCCTGGGCAGACGAGACCTCATCTCTACAATAAATCAAAAAATCAGCCGGGCGTGGTAGCACATGCCTGTAATTCCAGCTACTTGGAAGGCTGAGGTGGAAGGCTCGCCGGAGCCCAGCAGGTCGAGGCTGCGGTGGCCGGGAGCGGCCACTGCACACCAGTCTGGGTGACAGAATGAGACTCCATC
>NW_007249335.1:350209-382091 GCF_000164805.1 Carlito syrichta | reverse complement strand
AGGGGGTGGGGAAGGGGATTGGCAGTAGTGGGAATCTGTCTGGGGAAGGGAGGGTGCACATCTCATCACAAGTTTACCTGAATAATGATCATTTGTATAACTAACACTGAATTGTACCCCACATATTTAAAATAAAAATATTAAAAGTTAAAAAAAAGGCACTAATCTCCGCCCCAGAGGTTCTAATTCAGTAGGTCTGGTCTGGGCTTGGCCAAGTGCTAAAAGATGCACATTCCCAACCAGGTGATGCTGCTTTTACGGTACAAGGATCACACTTTGAGAATCATTGGCCAAAAATAGAAATGTTCTAAGCTTGGGCAAGGTTAATAAGATTCCCTTCTCCAAGAATTTGGAATTGGAGAATGTTACCAGTTAGCTCTGTGTAATATCTATGAATTTGTAGCTAATGTGGCAATATGCTGGGTCATGTGCAATTAGAAAATGTCATTTTGAAGAAGAAGGAATAAATTAGATATTTTCAAGCAAAGAAAGAGCAGAGATAATACAGCTTCAGAAAACAGAGAAATTGAGAAAACAGCTCTTTGTATAATTTTATTTATTTATTTATTTTAGAAAATATAGTTTATTTAAAGAGTAAATTAGAGAGAGAGAAAGAGGAGATTCACCTCTCCCAGGTAGGGAAGGGGGCCAAAACCAGGAAACCTGGCAACAGTCATAGCTCAAAAAGCACATGGCTACACCAGAGTCTACCAAAGCAGTGGCACTGGTGGTCTGGCAATGATCTGTATAATTTTCTAATTGCTGGTTCTAATCATTTGGTATGTCCGAGTACAGTTCTTATTTTTGGGTTCTGAAAAATTCCCTTTTTAAACTTTCTAATAAATGTAAACTTTTTTGTCATCAGATATTCTGCACAATATTTAACAAAATTAATTCTGAATGAAAAGGATATTTTTTTCTGGTCTAATCTTGTATACAAAATAATTGAGTTATATATGATTCTAACAGTAACAGATATAAAGTCTTTTAGTGTTTACTATAACTATGACAGAATACCAAAAATCTTCATTAATCAACTTGTTTAAGCTAGCATTATACTGTAGATTTGTTTACTTATATTTTAGAGTCTATCTGCAACCCTAGAATGAGATCAGGGAACTTTGGTTTATATCGAATTGAAGAAGTTAGAAACAGAATGTTTCCCTCTTCTTCCCACTTTCTGAATTCCTCTCCTAAAGATAAGAATGCATTAAAAAAAAAAAGTCAGCTAAAAAATATAATGTGCTGATCTCAAGCCTCCTAAAATGCACACTTGAAACAATGATGGATAAATAAATATAAAATGTTTAGTTTAAGCAAAATATAGTTTTTTTGAAAATATTGCTTCTAAAAGTGTTGGTCAAGCTTACTAGTTGCTTTATCTATTATGCAAGTCTTAAGAAATTAATCATATTTTCATTTTCCCAGAGCTTTAAATGAAATTGCCAGATATTATGTAACAGGTAACTACAGGTTATAATAGCAAGGTCAGACAGCCGCACAATATTGATCGTAGGAATTGTCTATGTCAGCAATTACATAGAGAGAAATCAATAAGACAGGAAAAACTAAAATGTGGTTAAAAACAAAAACAAAAACAAAAACTGTGGAATTGGTAGCTTTGTCTGCCCTTCAATCAATTGCAAAATCTCGAGGACAAACAACAGTTTTTATACTCATGTCCACAGGCCTATGGGTTGCCAGAGGCAACTCAACTTTTTGTTGCAGATATCTGTATGTGTGTTTGCTCCATGCGGGTTCATTGTGAAACCCAGCCAAGAGGGGCAGACGACAACTCAAGCATGATTTTTTTTTTTTTTTTCTGATGGCAGCCAAGAATTCCTCAAGAGGTTGGCAGAAATATGTATTGCCCACATAAGGTCTAGGCTCCCTACTTTAATGTTGCTACTTACCTCACATTCCATAGGTCAAAGGAAATCACATGGCCATGCCACACAGTTATGGAGCAGAGAAATGTACTTCCTGTACGGAGATCAGGAAGAATGCATTTTTGCTGAACAATATCCTAATCCACTTGAGGTACTAATGAGGGACAAATAAGTTTCTAAAACTACTCATAGACCCAAGGGAAACACTTTCATCTGTTATTTCACAGACTAAAACTAGAGCTAGAACTCAGATTCTTCAGAATAATACTGCTTAATGATATATCCTCAGTCCCAAATTACCTTGAAGGATTTAATATGTATAGCACTCTATTAGTCAGAATTCGACTACTCTAGTATCTCAGAGGATATGAAGAGTTAGTTTTACAAGTGAAGGGGGACGATGAAAGGAAAAAAGGAAAAATGGTAGTGTTATCTAGAGAAAGAAAAGGAAAAAATATATAATATTCGAAGATAAAAAATTGCAAACTTAAGCCGGGCTCGGTGGCTCAGCCTGTAATCCTGTGCCTTTGGGAGGCTGAGGTGAGTGGATTGCCTGAGCCCGCGGGTTCGAGACCCGCCTGGGCAGCGAGACCTCATCTCTACAATAAATCAAAAAATCAGCCGGGCGTGGTAGCGCATGCCTGTAATTCTGGCTACTTGGAAGGCTGAGGCGGAAGGATCGCCGGAGCCCAGTAGGTCGAGGCTGCGGTGGCCGGGAGTGGCCACTGCACTCCAGTCTGGGCGACAGAGTGAGACTCCAACTCAAAAAAAAAAAAAAAAAAAAATTGCAAACTTTATTGAGCTGGAATCCTTGAGCTTATGCCTGAAGCAATTCTGTTGGAAATTTTGTTGTAGTTGGTGTTAGATCTACCAAAGTGGTTCCAGCCCCAACTGACCCAAGACTGCAAATGACAATCTGCCTTTGCCAGATTGTTGAAGTCCAGTTTCACAATCCTCTGCACCTCTAGCAAGTTTCAACAACTACCAAATTGAAGAACCTAGAAACAGAAAGTTTATCTCTTTTTCTCACTTTCTGATTTCCTATCCTAAAGATGAGAATTCATAAACAAATTCAGCTGTCAAAGGAGACTTGAGAAATATAATGTGTTGATCTGAAGCCTCCTAAAATAGATAGCAGAATCTGGAAGGATGACGTTTAGGGCCAAGAGCAAACAAGCAAATGATTTCCACAAAGGGCCTGATATCTTTTGTCTGGAGAGAGAGAGGAGGGATTCGGCAGGAGGACTTAAAGAAAGAAGAAAGAAGTGACAAAAACTAGAGAATTTATGGGTCAGCATCTGTTGTCATTCCAGCCAGTTCGATTAGGTTTGAAATCTTGTAATAATAAATGGACTCAATCTAGAAGCTGAAAGAATTTGGTTCATGAACTGCTCTGTGAGACCACAGGAACAGAGCCCTGGTGCTTCCGAGTTAACACAAAACTGTGCATAAAATATTGTACTTGCAGAGACTTTAAGAACTAGGAATAAGTCTCAGTAAAGATTCGGTTCAGAGCTTAGAAAGAATGTCAGAACAGAAAACAATTATACTAGAATAGTTATGACACATGACACATCCAAGATATCACCAACCTAATATTCTCTACAATAACATATTGGAAGAATAGGGAGGAATTTTAGAAGAGATACATTTCTTGCTTAAACTGATGAAGGTTTACATTCAATGGAGATTAATGTTTAATGTGATATAGTATTGGTATAGCCTAATGAAATCTGAGACAGTTTACAAACTATAGACTTTAAGAAATTGAATGAAACTAGTCCATGTAATCTAAACTTTATTTTTATGACCAATAAAAAAATATATTTTATGGTGGATTTTATACAAATACACAAATACATCCTACACATAACTTTAAAAAATATGTTAAGTGAAACATTTACACTCACTATGTGATATACATTTTGGTATTTTCATTTTCCTATCTAATATCATTTCATTTCTTAAAAGAATGCTGATTGTAAACCACTTAACTGATTTTATGGCTACTGAAGGAGTTATAACTGTCCTGTTTCAGTTTGGAAAACAGTGATCACATCTAATTCTTGTCTTATAGTTAGGAAAACTGAACCTTAGTTTGATCAATAAATTCTCACAAATTTCCCAATGTTCCTATGTATAGAGTTACATCACGTTTTTGTTATCAGTCCGTAAGAAGTGAGGCAATAGCTAGATACACTGTGTTCAACATCACTAAGTTTCCACCTATGTTTTTAGTGAATGTTTCACAATGATTACAAGTATGCATTTGAATTCACTGTTCCATGGGTTCATCTTACCTCCCGTATGCAAACTGTAGCCCCTTAAGACTGGGACTATGTCCAATACTCCTTTTTATCTCCTACAGTAATAATACAGTTCTGAGCAAGAAAATTATAGGATTCAATAAAGGCGTATTTAATTGAATGACAGAAGAATAATCAAGACAAAGCTTTAAAATGCATATGCCTCTGAGTGATAGCTAACATGCTGTGCCACCCTTTCAAAAGTAAATTGTAAATCATTGGAGTTTCTTAATAATTTGAAGATGTAATGTTTCATTTCTCTTTTCAATATAAACTGTTGGTACAGCGAATCAAAATATCCTGGGCCTGGAGTCTATCACTATCAATGAAAAGCTTTATTAAATGTATAAGAACAGAGTTTAGAAAAAACAAGCCTTCAGATTGTATGACCAGCTCACAATTTTCTCAGATCTGCAAAGTGCAGGTTTACCTGAACCACTTTGTAGTTACCCAAGATTCGTGTTCACCTAAAGTGTTTGGATTTCAGGAAGAAAACAAACAGGTAGGTTGATTTTATATGAATAGGGAAGAAAACAATCTCCACAGAGACTTTCAATTCTGCCTTTCTATCAAATAGAATTTTTATGGTTTTGGCATAAACCCTTGAAAAGCTGGAATTTTAATAGAAATGCCAATGTAGTTTTAAATATAGCACCCTTGGGCTATGCTTGCATTACAGGAAAATTCAGTGTCCCTCGTAGCAACTGAATATTGGAAATATTGATGGCAGGATTCCATTCAATGTTTAGCTATTTGGTAATCTTTCTTTTGATAAGAAATGTATTCGTCGTCATTTACATTTGTCAAGTACTGAATAATTTTAAAAATTGCTATAATCAATTTAAACCTATATTCTTAAAACTACTACTTATGCAAGTCTAAGTTTTAAAGTGCACAAATATGGTGAAATATATTTATTATTCATAAAAAAGTAATACTTCATATGTAGTCAGAATGATGCAGTGGAAAGAATGCTACATTCTGATAAATAAATCCCGACTGTAAGAACTAAATTTGATATTCACAGAACTAAATTGACAAATAATATTAGAAGATCACTTACCAATTTGTCTCAGTATTCTGACAGCAAAATTGGAACAATAATGGCATTCTTAAATGGCTAAAGTGATATAAAGTGGAAAGTGATATTTAAATACAGAAAGTATATTTACAATGTAAAATATATATTTGGACATGCATATTCTGATTTAAAAATATATAATTGTTATAAAGAAATATTAAACTATATTGTAAAACACAGGAAATATTAAAGATTATGAGTATCACAAATAACTTAAGACATGAAAAATATCAGTTTAATTTCTCTAGACAGTTCTTTAAATATTGCTCTTTTATAATTCATATATTTAAATTGCATCTAATACAATGTAAATTAAAAATTCTTTTTTGTTACTAGCATAATTACCCTTGTAAACAAGTATTTATATAGTATATATGTGTGTGTGTGTGTGTGTGTGTGTGTATGCTCATAAATATGTGTATGCATGCACTCAATTATTTCTTTAGAAAAAACTCTTGAGGTGGATACATTAAGTCACAGTGAAGATATGTAGTCAATTGTTCTATGTAATTTTATATTAACCTTTGAGCCCATAGATAAGATGCATATTTATCGCTTTTCAAAAATATTTAATAATTTGATAATAAAAAATAATAGTGATCTTGCAATAAGTAAATAATAACTTACTAGATTCATTATTTTTAAAAATTATTAAGAATGTTATTAATGTTCTTTATTTTTTAGGAGGTAATTAGTCTCATTAATTTAGATGATTATTTGCGGAGTCTCAGTATTTCTTATCTGGAGCATGGGAAGAAGAGTACTTTTTCATGGAGCTTTTTTATTATGATCACTAAATGAGAAAGTATAATCTAGATCTTGGAGAAAATAATTAGTATAATGTCAAAAGTATCATTGCTAATAAGAAGTAGCATTATGAATAGTCAACAGATACATGAAAAAATTCTCAGCCTCACTAATCATCAGAGAAATGCAAATCAAAGACACACTGAGATACCACCTAATCCCAGTGAGAATGACTACCATTAATAAATGAAAAAAAAAGATACTGGCAAGGATACAGAGAAAAGGGAATGCTTCTACACTGTTAGTGGGAGAGCATACTAGTTCAACATCTATGGAGAACAGTGTGGTGATTTTTAAAGAAACTAGAAATTGACCTCCCATATGACCCAGGAATTCTGCTACTGGGAATACACCTGGAGGAACTCAAATTATTCTACAAAAAAGTTATCTGCACACACATGTTTATTGCAGCACTGTTCACAATAGCAAAAACATGGAACCAACCGTGCTGCCCATCAAAAGTGAACTGGATTAAAAAAAGTGATAAGTATACACGATAGAGTATTATGCAACCACAAATAAGGACAAAATTATGGACTTTGCAGCAACTTGGATGGATTTAGAGCCCGTCATACTCAGTGATCTATAACAGAAAGAAAGAACTGAACACCAAAATAAGTGGGCCCTGATCATTTATCACAATACTACAAGAGAGGAATCAGCAATTGCAAGTCACTGCCGGGGGAGGTGGGAAGCACATAACATTACTAAGGGTGCCTGATACTATACTAGGGGAAGTAAGGACCAGTGGGAGGCTCAAACTTCACCAGCATGTAGACCACTTATGTAGTTAATCCTGACTTGTACCCCACATCTTTAAAATTAAATAAAAGGAAAAAAAAGTAGTATTAGAAGCTTAATTATAAGATTCCACACCCCAGGATTTTAATAGTTCTATAAAAACAAAATTATAAAAACAGCCACTGTACATCAATCAGTGAACTATATAACTTTTCCATGTTTTTTTTTCTTGGATATTGATTCAATCAACAGATATTTATTAATCACCTAATAGATTTGATCACCTAGCTAAGAACTGAGACTTAAAGGAAGCACGCATACCTTATTATTTTAAAATATGCATTAATGACATATTTTCACTGTAGTAATGTCAAAGTCAGTTGTTAAGAGTTCTGTGGGTAAGTGTGCAGACTGTAATTCATCTTTATGAGAGAATACTACTCAGTAATATAAAATAGTAAACTCTTGTGACAGTCAACAACTTGGAGAAATCTTAAGGGAATTGTGCCGAGTGAAAAAAATTCGATTTCAAAAGCTTACATATTGTGTGATTCCACTCATATAATATTCTGGAAATTATAAAATTAAAGTAATGGAAAACTTGTCAGTGGTCATCAAGGGTTAGGTTTTTGGAAAGGTTGTGACTATAAGATTGTAGTAAGGGGGATTTTGTTTGGAATGAAGAAATTGTATTGCATCCTGATTTCTATGATGGTCTCAGATCTACATATGCAATAAAATCATATAAAGCTATATACATACACGAAGAGTTCATGTAACACCTAGTGAAATCTGGCTCTAGTCTGTAATTTGGTTAATAGTGTTATGCTGATGTTGATTTCCTGGTTATGATATTTATACTTTGGTTATGAAAAATGTTATCACCGGGGACAGCTGTGTGAAAGATGCATGAGAACACTCTTACTATGTTTGCCACTCTTACATAAATACAGTTCCTTAAAAGATAATAACTGAATAATATTTAGCCATTTTCTCATGTAGTTGTGTCTCCTTCAGGAGTTTCATAATTGATGATGACTCATATATAGTTAATTCCAATGAGTTAGGAACCATGCACAATATTTGATTACTGTATCTCCAACACCTGTCATGTTTCATGGAATGTAAAAGACACTCAATAATGCTGCTAAGTAAATAAATTAATGTAAAAATTTGTATCAAGTAGTTGTGTCTGAAATAAGCTAATTGCATATTGTTCAATTTTTGGATCTTTCTAACTTCTGCAGCCACAAATATTGTCACCACAAAGTGTACCTTCATTTATACAATTGATTCCTCACCTCTTATGGCTTTTACATACTTAAGGATCAATTCTGTGCAATGAGACTACTGGGGTAAAACTATGTAACTTAAGTAACTTTATTAGGAGCTTAAAGTTGATAAATTGCTTTACAAAATCTTTGTATCTGTTTTCTTTCCTTAAGTATTATAATTTACTGAAACAGTTTATAGCAACTGCTTCATCCCTTCATCCTTGAAGTCATACTCTATACCTGAGACTTACCTTATATCTGCTACTCAACTACTCCTCCAAATGCCTGCCCAAACCTGAATCTCATTTCCATCCTGCACATCACGATCAAAGATGTGATAAGTAGCTCTGTCATGAAGATTACGTTGCTGTATGATGCATGTGTGCATGCATGTGTATATCATATAGGAGACAGTAATTAGGCAGACATAACTGTGAAATTCCTTTAGGAAGTGAACTTTAGGAATATTTCAATTAAACTCTGTGTTAACTAATTAATTTTGTGTATCCAATAGCATGGTGTTATCAACACTGACAAGTTCAAATTAAAAATCCTGAGTAAGTCTTGAGGATAAATGCTATTAGTTGAAATGTAGAAGCAGTTTATATTTTAAGATAATTCACATGCCAAGTATCATCAAAATGAGGGTTACATTGTGCTTTAATAATGTTTAATTATTTATTTCAACTTCTTAATTAGATTATTACACTATTTAATGTATCTTCTTTAACCAAAACAACCCCTTCTATCTAAATTATTGCCTTAACATTTTTAGAAATTTTAGAAAAAAAAATATTTGGAATTTCCATTTTAAAGTCAGTTTATGATTTAAAAAGATATAATTTTAATTTCTATCGAAAAATACTTAATTAAAAATGGTTTTACCTGAATCACAGAAACCTCTAATTATTGAGGTTTTCTAAATTTCAAGAGAAAACATTACTGGAAATAGTATTTAACTTTTCTGAGTCATAACCCTGTAGTCTCTCAGGTGACTTTTTGTGCCCAGGACATTTCAATTAGTAACTTAAAGTGATAGATGTGCACACCAAAATGAATTTCCTAGTGGCATATTAATCTAGAAAGCATTTAGGAGTTAAGATGATTCATTTTCCAGTAACAATGTGTAAGAATCTACCTTTACAAAAATTCATTAGCTCTTTTTAATGGGATTTTATAAAAAGTAAGTTTAAAATGTATGTATTCTCTTGAAAGTCTGTGGAAGATACCCCATTTTTCATTTGTGTGAAAAAGATATTTAAAGTACACTTGACTATTTGGACAGCAATCATGGAATACTTGAAAATTAAGCTCATTAACTTAAAACACCAGATTTTGTGACAGTCTGTGCAAGCAGGATATATCCATTCAATAATGATAATATGCCTGGCTTCAGTTTACTAACTGTAATCCCAATGTGAGCTCAATGTTGAATATTATAAAATGAGACTAAAACACACAGAAGACAACGATGGGAATGAATAACTTTTGGCTCATACTTAGCAAAGAATAATTGTCAGTTTACTAACTAATGAATTGTCTCAAATGCTGAATGTTGATAATTTCTTGCCACATACTGTGTTTCTAACTCTGACAACTGGTCTTTCAAAACATGCATTATTAGTTCAAAGAAATGCTGGGGATGGGGTAGGTGGACAAATAAATCAATATAAAGTCTGTTGTTCACTATTATTATAATTATTAAAATAATTTCTCAAAGCTTTGTTCTATTTGATGACATTAATTATTTGTTTTTTGGATATAAAATGAGAAACATACAAGTCTTAACAGAATGACTGTTAAGTTTGAATACTGTCCTGGAACACATAAATATATATTGGCGCATAGTGATTTTATTAAACTGAGCAATCAGCTTCTTCCTTCCCAGCTTTTGGCACACTCAAACTAAAAATAAAAATTAAAAAAATGAAGGACTTAAAGCCATTGATTTACGTTATGAATTGAACTTTAAAGCAACTCAGAACGAACATTTCTCACTGCCAAGTTTTATTTAGTCTTTTTTGGGTGAACAGATTTATCTTTTTAGATAAATAGAATTATAAGAGTTTTAAATTGCTTCTGTTATATATAAAAAAGAATAATAATAATACTTATAACCAGACTACCTTCAAGAGATATCATAATGAGTATTTATAAGGTATTTGGAAAGGGCTGCAAGCTTCTTGGAACAAAATCTTCACATGTCCACATTTTTGGTAATCTAAAAATAGTTGGGCATCTATTGTGGCATAAAAGATGTTCTGGTGTTGCTGTATGTATTAAACTCTATGTACTTCTGATCTGATTTGAGGATTTTGTCTGTTTTTCTCATAAGAATTTCACATCATTTTACAAATATTTCTGGTCACTGCACTCTGATGAACTATAAGTTAATCACCATTTTTATAGGCAAAATATGTAACCATGTGTTTTCACTGGGGGTTGTTGTTAGTAGTAACAATAAATAAACATGGCTAAAATAGTCTTAAATAGTAAAATTTTGAAAAAATCTGCATAACCAGAAGATTTTATATAACATTGTCTTCAGATAATGCTTAAGAGACTCAGTGACAGGCCCAAGGAAGAGGCTGCTTCTGACATTCCACTTAGCTGCTACTTCTGTTGGTGTCATTCCAAGGCTTTCCTCCTCGGTGGTATAGAGATGGCTTCTAGCAGCTCACAGGACTGCAAGTCTCCATCTTATGTCTTAACATCAAAATCCTTAAAAGTTCCCAAAATTCAATTTGACTTAATCATCTTGGGGCACATGTCTATTCCAGACCAAGCACCATGGACAGTAGGATGTAATGATTGGCTTAGGTTTGGTCACATGTTCTACCAAGGAATTGTGGGAGTTTGTTTGAGACAACATAGAACCCCAAATGAAAATTAGACCTATTGTGAACATTGAGTTCAACTTTTGAAGTGAAAAAAGTTATATATGTCTAGACATGTGTGTAAACCTAGAGAAATCAGCTTCAGAAGTTAATGCCTATTCAGAATAAGTTAATCATGCCATTTTATTAAAAAATATAAGTATAAATGGTCAGATCTTGCTTGCATATGAGTATCAAAATAACTTATATTTGCTCTCAAATTGTATTTCAATACTGGCAAGTCTACTTCTATTTTTTTTACTATTATTTTTTATTTTGTACTTAATCCAGCAGACTCCTTCTCAATTTTTACTAAAAATATATTTTTTTCACTAAGTACCCCTTTCAAATATTTTTTGAAAACTTCCAGACTACTCTTATATATTCCAGAAAGCAAACCTGGTTTCCACTTCATTCCTCCATCTGGTTTTGGTTTGCTGATCCTTGCTCTACTTGCCATTGGACAGTACCGCTCTGGTATTTTTTAAGGCCGTGGAATTTGCGGTTCCTCTGTCCAAAATGCTTCTTGACCAGATCCTTAAATGATTGACTCTACATTATTTCAATTCTCTGTTCAGGAGATATTCCTTAGGGAGACATTCAGGTCAACTTATTTAAATGATGTCCCCATCATGTGTTGTATTAACTTATTTTATTATTCTGATAGTACTAGCTAGTAAATCTAAAACATCCTTATACTATTTGTTTTTAATTGCTGATTATATCATTGGTCTCTTCACGTTGAAATATTACCTTAAAAATAAAATAGAATAAAATAAAAAAGAAATAACATCAAAAAGAATTATTACCTTTATGAGAGACATTGTCTCACTCATCAAGTGTATTTTGCTCACCCGTCTTCTCCCTCCATATAGAGTAATGCTTGGCATACAGCAGATGCGGTAAACATGAGGAGAATGAGCAAATGTTGTCTCTGACTGTAATGTTGCTCTCTTTTCCGTGACTCAAGTATAAGCATGAATGCACCATTAATCTCCCGCTAGGGGAGTTGAAAATTAAAACATAATGGAAGAGAAGTAAAACCTTGATGTAATTTACAACTGGTACTAGATATGTCAGAGCTCAATGGTACCACCTAAACTAGACCTTATTATTAGGAGGTTCCTTTCAGGTGAAATGGCTCATGCTGCTAATCTCAATGCTTTGGGAGGCTGAGGCAGGAAGATTGCCAGGAGTTTGAGACGAGAATGAGCAATATAGTGAGACCCTATCGCTACTAATAATAACAATAATAATAATAATGAATTTTTTAAAAAATTAGGCAGGTATAGGGCCTGTAGTCCTATTTGAGAGGCTAAGGTGGGAGGATTGCTTGAACCCTGGGGGTTTCAGTTTACAGTGAGTTGTGATTGCACTACTGCACTACAGCCTGGGTGAGAGAGCAAGAACTTGTCTCTCAAATAAGATTTTTTTTTTTTTTTTATGAGTTGGAGTCTCACTCTGTCATTCAGACTGGAGTGCAGTGGCCACTCCTGGCCACCGCAGCCTCGACCTGCTGGGCTCTGGTGATCCTTCCGCCTCAGCCTTCCAAGTAGTTGGAACTACAGGTGCGTGCTACCACACCCGGCTAATTTTTTGATTTATTGTAGAGATGAGGTCTCGCCAAGTTGCCCAGGCGGGTCTCCAATGCGCGGGCTCAGGCAATCCACTCACCTCAGCCTCCCAAGGCGCGGGATTACAGGCTGAGCCACTGAGCCCGGCTAAAATAAAATTCTAACAAGAAAGGTCCTGCAGAGCTTCCGGCCTGTGTCTGTGTTGTATTTGACAATTAATTTCCCTTCCTCCTAATTCCTTTGATCCCCATCCACCTAAATGAGTGTTCTTAAGTATGACAATCCTACTCCCCAGGGAAGAATAAATATTTCTCTTTTCTTTCAATCTAGGACTCATCAAGTTCATTTTCTGTTCACAGTTTGATTTCTTCCCAGGATGATTTTGATAAATATTTCTACTTCTTTTAAGGCAGATTCCATTTCCAACCACAGACGTGTGATTTGGTTCAATGCCTTCAAAGAACAACACGACAGTTCTTCAACCAGCCTTTCTCTTGACAAACAAATTATTTGTCTTGAATTATAATAGTTTGGGACATCAACAATTTTATTTAATCGTCCAGTATTTAGTTGAGTCCGATTTATTTCCAATGTATAGGTTTGTTTGTTTGTTTGTTTGTTCTTCCCAAGTTTAAGTTGAATAAACTTTTATTTCTTTCCTTAAGTCCTTAGAGGTCTCTATTGCTGACATCTTATGGCCATTGTTTTTACAAGAATTTCCCCAAGGGCTTGCTATAATTTTAAGAGACAGCACATTCTAAATCTATCCTTAGAAAAAAAATCCTCTAAGGAAAGCACAATCTGCAGATATGCAACTCTACTTGCAACATAGCCAACCTCTTTATATTATCTTACAGAGCAATTGCATTCCTTGGAGTCACATTGCTGATTTACATCTTCAAAATTAAAAAGCACATTTTTAGTGCATGGTTTTCCCGGAACAATAAGACAGCCTCCCTGAAAGTAAATTGTTTCTAACAACTGGAAGACAGAAAATTTCCTGATTGCTTTAAAATAACTGGTTTGTTTAGTTTTATTTTGTTTGTTTGCTTTACCACCGTCTCAAACTTGCCTATGCCACGGTTTAGATTTTAGAGATATTAGCACAAAATTTGAAACTAACCCCGAATCAAAGTCTCAGGTATGCCCATCATCCACAGACATTTCTACTAGTAAAAAGTCTACTAAAGGCTTCCATCAACTCTTCCAGGTCCACCCTTTCCTGTCTCCCACCCTATTCTTATGTTGTAATTAACTAGTTACACCACTTTGGGAGAGAGGGAGCCAAAGTGAGGCTCTCAAATGGAATACAGGTCTGAGTAAAAATGTTTAGTAGTAGTTTTTACAAAAACCTAAGTATCTATCCTACTATTCTCCAACAGGAAAAATTGCATCACAATTTTCAATCTAATTATATTCTTCTAATTTATAGGTTGTAACATTTCGTAGAGGGACATAAGATTATGGTCTTCTCATATCTGGAAGAAAGAGTATTTTGTATACATTAAAAGGATTTTGGAAACTGGTGGTTTAATGGGAAGAATTTAAACTAATAATCAAGAGTTGTTGCTTATATTCCCTGATAAATATCAGTGTCTCTAGAGGAAATTCAAATGTTTCTCCACATGTAAATTGTAGACAACTCTCTTCTGGGGATTTTAGAATTGTTAATGCTGGACTTGATATAATTTGAAGGGTAAACAAAGAGATATATTTAAGAATAGTTTCTTTTTTTCTTCCTTAGGCTTTTAATGACAAAGGCCAAATACTTGAACTTGGAGTTTGTTAATCTTTAAAGCCAAAAGTCTTTAGAGAAAAGAGCCCATGTTAATGGCTTAATGGAGAGTAGTGAAGACATCTGACAAAGAGAATTCATTTTACTAGCACTTTAATGAAGTGAGAATTTGCCAAGAAAAGCTGAGAAGCCGAGAAGTCAAAGGTTGAGGTGGTAATGGACTGAATGTCTCTTGAATTATTGGGACTTCGGTTTGATTGATTTAGTAAAAGATATACTTAAGGCCATTATGGATAGAGCACTCAGAGGTGTCATTATTTCAATTCTCTCAACACTGCTACTTCAATATTTCTAGAAATTGTTACTTCCTCTCACTTATTGCCTTTCTCTGACTACTTTCATAGACTATTACGGTGTTAGCTTCCAAATTAGTATCCTACATGTTACTGTTTCTTGCCACAGTCCATCTTCCAAATTTCACACAGAATTCTCATTCTGAAACACAAACTGCTTAAAATCATATATGGCTAATGAGAAGGCCAATTATTTCCATCTTAATGGAAAACTATGGCAATATCTATCAAAATTAAAAATCTGCATATCATTTAAACAATTGATTTCACTTTTAAGAATTTATCTTATCACCATACTCATCCAGGAAAAATGATGAATGCCCAAGAATATGCCCTGCAGTGCAGCAGAGGTTGAAAAAACTGGGGACAACCTAAACACCTGTCTATAAAGGACAAGCTAAACTGACTGTGGTACATTAATACAGCGGCATTTATGTAGCCATTATGAAGAATGAAACAGATCTGTATATATAAAAAGGTATTATCTGTTCAATGTATTACTGAGAAAATAAGCAAAATGTAGAATATTGTATGGGGAAAAATAAATAGAAAGAGTGGAAGGATTAAACATGAAAGTGTTCAGAAGAAATAAGTAGGTGGGTGTGGGGGTCCTGCTCCTGCCGGGTGTGGAATTTCCTGAAGGAGAGACGAACAGGCAAAAGAAGGAATTTACGATGAAAGTAATATACTTGGACACCTGCTTGCAAGCCAGAAGCCTGCAGGACAGATGACATTTAATGTTAGCTAACAGAAAGCTTTTATACCATTCATAAAGGGACAAGACAAAGAAAATTCCTTCACGTCCATATCCTTTAAAAGTTACCACCATCTAGCGGTCTAGAAGCAACAAACAAGCCAAGAACACTATCTGCTTTCAGTCAATAAGTCTTTTTCATAAAGCCAAAAATGATAGTTTTAGTCCAAAGTCCTGAATTACAGTCCTTGAAATGTCTCAAGAAAGTTTCCAAGTGCACATTTCTCCATGTATCAGGAGTTTTTTTCCTGGGGCTTCTATGACCTTCAAAGCTTCGTAATCGCCTTTCTTGTCCAGGTATCTTTGTTACTTTTCTCTTATTCTGCAGTGTTTCTCTTATTCTGCAGTGTTTATTTCAAAAGAAGCTTTTAGTGATGTTTCCCAGGCTCCCAAGGTTGCTTTCTGTCTTGAATTTATCATAAAAGTATCCAATTAGTATATATGAATTCAGTGAAAGCCCACTCTATAAACGTTAACTTAGAATTTTAACTATGAATTAAGTGAAAACCTTAACGATTAATTTTCATCCTAAATCTGTGAAAACAGTGTTATAAGTCACCTACATAACTCCTAGATAAGTGTTGGAACTTATAATGAATTTATAATGAACTTACTATAAACTTGTGCTTCTAAAAAAACCTTATGTCTTAATACTAAACTACATAATTCTAAATCAAATAAGGAGTGAATATACTTATATCATTTTTTACTCAAGCAATATCTAGTAACTTATAACCAAGTGAAAGAAAACATTCTTGATATGCTTCAGAGTTTAACTCTTGCATACATTAGAAAAGGCCAAATGGCATAGTGGGAAATGAAAAAATGAATCATGACATTTTCAGGTTAGCTGTGGATACTTCACATAAACACGTCATTTTCTTCTTCCATGTCTGCACAGAGTTCTTCAGCCTTACCAACAGCAAAGACAGAAGACAGAAGGGCCTCAGCTGCCCAGACTTGCTTTGCAGCTGGGGGTCCTCAGCGCACTTGGACTTTGTCAATCAGGTGGGCCTCCAAGACTGGCTTCCAACAGGTGGGAAACTTGTCATTGTAAGTATTTTGCTTAAATATAAATTAAACTGTAATGCTCAGTAAAAAAAGTGATTTTAAAAATCATACTATCTTTCAATAATCTTGAGTAACATACAAATTATTAATATGAATATTTATATGTAAAGATATGATATCTGATACTAAAAATTAGTATTTTATATAATTTAATATAGGGCCACATATATCATAATGTCATATATAGATGATACTATGAATGTACACATTATATATATATATATATTACATATATGACAATGGTATGTAGAAATATTTCTGTTGCCAGTTATTAATTTAAAAAATCTTCCATAATTTACAACAACAGAGCTCTTCTATAAATGTGGAAGATGAGTGTTTTATAAAGCAACTTTTTTATAAGTGTGGAAATTGAGGTTTAAGAAAGGCCAGGTAACTTATCCAAGGTCATTTAGCAAGTACAAGAAAGAGTCAAATTTGAACACAGTTCTCCCAGCTGAAGCCTGTGGTTTATACTCACCCTCTAGGAGACTACTCCAGAAGTGATGTAATGAGATAGCAGCAACAATATGACTACAAAACAGGTTTCCTGAAGAAGAAGAGCTCCTTTTAAGGTGAGGTGATTGTGGAAAATTTACTGAAGAAAATAACATTGGATAAGTAGAATTTTTAAGAACTAGAAATGAGGATAGAGTTTTAGTTCAAACCATATGAATTCATCATTTTTACAGGTCAAAAAAGTCAAATATTAAAAATTTCATATACTTAATCTAAAATAAAGCTATTGTAGTGGTAATGACAAGAGCAAAGTTTCAAAAATAAGGAATTTCAATCCTCTCTCAGGGTCTCCATTTTCAAGAGGGCTCCTGAATGTCAGAAAAGAAGGAGGATATCAGAAATGTGAACAGATTAGAGTACAGGTATTCTGGGAAAAGAAAAATAAATCTTTAAATGGATGAAGTTAAAGAATAAATTACTAATACTGTGATTGCCAGTATTTGAATATTTTAAATCAGTTTTTTAAAATTATTTTTTAAAATTTTATTTTATTGTGACAAGGATAGTTAGCATTAGATCTAACCTCTTAATAAACTTTTAATTGTTCAAGTGAAAATTCTTTAGCACAACATTTTCTACATAAGAGTTAAGTTGCAAATACATAGAGCATCTTTAAGAACTATGTTAGAGCCGGGCTCGGTGGCTCAGCCTGTAATCCCACGCCTTTGGGAGGCTGAGGTGAGTGGATTGCCTGAGCCCGCGGGTTCGAGACCCGCCTGGGCAGGCGAGACCTCATCTCTACAATAAAATAAAAAAATTAGCCGGGCGTGGTAGCGCGCGCCTGTAATTCCGGCTATTTGGAAGTCTGAGGCGGAAGGATCGCCGGAGCCCAGCAGGTCGAGGCTGCGGTGGCTGGGAGTGGCCACTGCACTCCAGTCTGGGTGACAGAGTGAGACTCCAACTCAAAAAAAAAAGAACTATGTTAGTAAACTTTATGTTGCAATATAGTACACATACAGAAAATTGCATAAATCATAAGTACACACTAAATCATTATCGTAATGATGCTGATTTCATTTAATCGCCCAAAATAAAAATAAAAATACCACCTAATCCAGAACAAAATTTTTATTTTCTGGGTTATAATTTTTTTTTTTTTTTTCTGAGTCAGAGTCTCACTCTCTCTCCCAGACTGAAGTGCAGTGGGACAATCATGGCTCACAACTGGTACTACAATCTTTTAAATTATAGTTATTCTGGTGTGTGTGTAATGAAAACAATTTTAATTTTAATTTTTTTGATAATGAATGATGTTGAGCATACTTTTGATGTTGATTGGACATTTGGTATCTCCTTTTTGGTGAAATGCCCATTCAAGTCTTTTCCCTAGTTTTCTATTTGGTTGATTTCATATTGATTTATAGGAATTATTTAAATTTGTGTTCTTGGCTGGGCTCGGTGGCTCAGCCTGTAATCCTAGCACTTTGGGAAGCTGAGGTAAATGGATTGCCTGAGCCCATGGGTTCAAGACCAACCCGGACAACTTGGTGAGACCTCATCTCTACAATAAAATGAAAAATAGCCAGGTGTGGGAGTGAGCGCCTGTGGTTCCAGCTACTTGGAAGGCTGAGGTGGAAGTATCACTGGAGCCTAGCAGGTCGACACTGGGGTGGCCGTGAGCGTGGGTGCCACTGCACTCCAGCCTCGGTGAAGAAGTGAGACTCCAACTCAAAGTAAATAAATAAATAAATAAAATAAAAAATAAATATGTATTCTTTAAATACAATTTAACTGCCAAATATATGTAATTAAAATACATATTTATGCTTGATGAGATGCCATTTTTACTCTCTAAATGGTATGCTTAATCCACAAAAGTTCTTAATTTTAAAATTGATCAATTTAAATGCATTAAGTTAAATTAAATTCATTAAAATTGCCTTTAGGGAACACTTTTTCTTTCGTATTGAAGAAATCTTTGTTATTCCAAATTCATGAGGATATTTTTCATTGTTATTTTCTAGAACTTCTAACCAACAGCACTTTCTATGATGACAAAAATATTCTAAATTTGTGTTGATAAATACAGTAATGACTAGCCACATGCGAGTATTTAGCTCTTGAAATGTGATCATTAACTACTGATACATTTAATTTTTGATTCAAATTTAGACAGCAACACATGGTTGGTGTTTACCCAGTTGGGTAACACAGTTTATTTATTTTACTTTTTAAAAATAGTTAGATTTAGAATCCATCTGGAAGGGATTTGTGTTTATATGGGGTAGTCAATTAAGCCAGCACTGTATTTTGGAAAGGGCACACCTTTCTGGCCTGGACTCCAGTGATATTTTTGTAACCATATATGTATGAGTGTTTTCTAGACCCTATTCTATTCCATTATGTATTTATCAATCTTATTACATCCTCTTAGTTATTGTAACTTTATGATCATTTCTTATTTATTTATTAACCCACATTCCTTCTTTCCTTTTCAAGAGGACTTTGACTAATCTTGATTTTTCCTAGTTCTATATGAATTTTCAAATAAACTTTTCTTGATATCTAAAAGAAACTTGCGGGAACTTTCATTGCACTAAATTGAAGGATAATTTGGAAATAATTGGCATCTTTAGATATTGATTTTTAAAAATATGTGACTATTTCTTTCATTTGTCTTTTCTTCTATTTCAATGAATTTTTTACTTTTAAATTTTATTTACTTATTATTATTATTATTATTTGTGGAATGTCACTCTGTCACCCAGACTAGATTGCTGTGGCACAATCACGGCTCACGGCACCCTCAACCTCCTGTGTTCAGGTAGTATTTCCACCTCAGCCTCTCCAGTAGCCTGGCTAATTTTTTAAATTTGTTTTGTAGAGACGAGGTCTTGCTATGTTGCCAAGGTTGGCCTCAAACTTCAGGGCTCAAACATTCTTTCTGCCTTGGCCTCCTGAGGTACCGGGATTACAGGCATGAGTCATTGCACCCAGTCTCAATCAGTAATATTTTGCAGTTTTCTTTAGAGGTCATATACATCTTGAATTGTATGGTAAGCAATTTAATTCTTAAAGTAACTTTCTAATTGTTTATTTCTGGTATATAAAAATGTAATTTATTTTTAAATTGGCCTTTGTAAAGTCATCTTGCAAAGTTTCTGTTTTACTAATAGCATGCTATAATTTTTTGGATATTCTACATCTGCAATCATGTTGCCTAAGAACCTTGGCAGTCTTATTTTCTCCTTTCCAAACTTCTTATTTTGCTTATCCTCCTCTGGTTATGACTTTCAATTACATATTGAATAGATGAGTTGATAGCAGGCATTGTTATTTTTTCCAGATTCAGGGAGAAAGATGAAAATAATTTGCCTTAATAATAATATTGACAATAGGAGTTTTATTTAGAGATTAAATATTTTATAGCATATAAAAATATCTATAAATATAATTCTATAGATCATTAATTAGCATAAAGTAATTAGAAAAATCAAAGTCATTTCAATTTCTTCCTCATGTTGATTACATACCTGCTGTTTGTAATACTACGTTAAGTTTCAATTTTAAACTGCAAAAACATTTGAATAGACATTTTTTCAGAAAGAATATACAAATGGTCAATAATCAAATGATGCCCAGTATTACTAACCATTAAGGAAATAAAAATCCAAACTGCAATAAGATTTTTCTTAATGACCACTAAAATGTCTAAAAAAATAATAAAAGTAATGACAAGGATGTAAAGAAATTTGAATTCTCATATATTGTTGTTTGGATTGTAAAAAGGTACAATACATTTGGATAACAGTTTAACAACTTATCAAAATGTTAAACATAGACCTTCTCTATTATCCCACAACTCTACCTCTAGGTATATATACAAGAAAAAGAAAATATGTGTTAAAAAAAAAACCTTGTACAAGGAATTTTTAGTTTTGTTATTCATAACTAAAAAAAATCAAAGTAAATTATATCAACTATCAACTGATGAATTTTATAAACAAAATATGGCATACCCATACAATAGATTACTATTTATTATTTAAGAGCAATGAAGCCCAGATATATGTTACAGTATGAATAAAACTTGAAAACATTAGCTTTTATTTGTGGGGTTCATACATACAGTAAAATTGTATGATTCTATTAATATAAAATGCCTAGAATAGAGGTATTTATAGAGACAGAAGGTAAAGCTGGTGATGGTGATAAGGCGGCTGTTGAATTGAGAGCGACTACTAAGGGTTTTCTTTTTGGGGTAATAAAGGTGTTCTAAAGTTAAACTGTGGTAAGGTTGCACAACTCTCAGTATACTCAAACTACTTTATTGTAGACTTTCAATGTGTGATTTGTTTTATCTATAATGTATACCAGTATAACTCTTTAAAAAGATAAGTAAAAGGAAAATATTATCATGTCAAAAATATATTAATAATATGAGTTTTGCTAAAGGCCCATTCAATAAGTATTTGATCTCCCAAAACATTTTCACTAATTGCTTTTCTAATCTCTTTTGCAAATATTTTTCTGTAGTCTATGAATTTGGAACCAGTTCTTTGACTCAACTAATTGCCTATTAATCCAATGAAACAGATGGTTAGGAAGAGTTTTTTTTTTTTGTACTAAATTGATCAAGGAAAACTTTGACCAATATTTATTAAAGATTAAGAAGGACATTCAAATTATAGAGTTGGAAGAAAAAAATGTAATGTGATTTGCTATAACTTTGAGAAAACTTAAAAAAAAATCAAGATATACAAGTACTGTTTTATTATTTTTATGAATAGTATATAGAAAGTAATAAAAGAGACCTTATCCATTAAAAAGCTTTAATTATTGGGACTATATAATGTTCTTTTCATGATTATTCATAAACAATTTACATATTTGTTAAGTGTAATGCACTGAAAATTCCATAAAGGAGATGACTTCATTTTTAAGTTTTCCTACGACAAAGTGTCACCTCCTATGCTAAAGGTAATTGTATTAGTCAGGGTTCTCCAAATACATATACAAAGAGATTTGCTATAAGGGGTAGACCCACAAAAAGGCTGATATATCTAAAACTGGTCAGCAGACTAGAAACCCAAGATAGCCACTGGTGCAGATGAAGTCCTAAGACTATCTGCTGGAGAACTCCCCTTGCCTGGGAAGGCCATTTTGTTTTTGTTTTCATATTAAGCTTTCAACTGACTGAATTAGGTCCACCCACATTATAAAACGCTTTCTCTGTTACCCAGAATTCACTGATTTAAACCCTGAACTCATCCTCTATCTTGATACATACAAGTAACCATCATAATAGTTTAAAAAATATGTGGTGACATCTTTGAGAGGACCATGTGCAATGCACATTTTTATTCAAAATTATAGCTTAATCCCTTGGTCTTTTATCTCTAGATAGTACTTATCAACCCTGACACTGTGTCAATATACTCATTGTCTTTCTGTCCTTCTACTTGCCTGTGCCTTCTCTTTGGTTTCCACAATCCTAACATTTCTTACCAATGTCACTAAACATCCACCCCAAACATATTTTTATGTGTCTTATTTTCCCCAGAAAGCAGACACTTATAAAAATGGTAAATATTTATATAAAAAAACAAAAACAGGTAAATGAAGATGTAGCATAAATTTTAAAAGGATAAAAAAAGATAAAATTATCATGTCAATTTATCATGATTTTAAGAAATTATTTTGGGATAAATTGAATTAGTTTGACATTTTCTCTGCTGAAATCAAAAAACAGAAAATAGTTATGATACTGTTATGCTTCCCCCTTCATAAAAACTAAGTTAATGGGTGATAAAAATAAGAGGCAGTTAATAGGGATATGGGAAAGGAAAAAGAATTCTGAGGATATGAAACTGTTGAAGGTTTTCAAGTCTATTTCATATGTTAAATCAGGTGATATACACAGAGTTGATTAGTTTTTGACAACTATAACATGAACAAAATCACTCTTATAAGCACATAAAAAACAAAATGTAAATACTATAAATTTTTATCTGAAGATTTGATGTTACTAGGAAAGGCATACCCATTTACAAGGCTCTCTGATCTGCTGACAGACCTTTTAGAAATTTAGACAGAAATCTATTCTTTCTATAGTGATGTCAGATCCTATATAGTAATTCAATTTCTTATCACAATGTATTATATATTCTTATTTGCAACTATTTAAAATAATGTTTTATTATAATAAGGTATTGAGGGCTAGAGTTAATTGGTTCACAAAATCTATGTGTCTTGGTTGAAAAAAGCATTTAAAATGCTAAAATCTAAGATGTTTTGAATATTTTAAAATATTTTGAAATATAACATGTAATTTAAGTAAGCTAAAATATAATGTGAGTTGTTGGGGCCAACAAAATAAAGTTAATATCTCGTTCAACAAACTTTCTATATATGAAAATCTTAGGACAAAACTTTATCAAATACAGAATATTTAACAGGGTGTATTTTTTTACTGTTGGTATTTTTAATGTACAAAAGCAATTGGAGCAAGAAGCATAATATAGAATTTTGATCAATTTGTTTAAATTTAATTTCAAACATTTGTATGATAGCTTTTATATATATGTAGTTTGATAAGTTGCTGTAGGAGACTTTGTAGTTTATCCTTAATCAACACCCTTCCTAATTTCTCTCTCTCTCTTTTTTTTTTTTTTGATAGAGTCTCACTCTGTTGCCCAGTGGCATGATCACAGACACTATAGCCGCAACCTGCTAGATTCAGGTGATCTTTCCACCTCAGTCATTCAAGCAGCTGGAACTGCAGACACACGCCATCATGCCTAGCTAATTTTTTTAATTTATTGTAGAGACAAGGTCTTGTTATGTTGCTTGGACTGGCCTTGTACTCCTGGACTCAGACAGTCCTCTTGCCTCGAACTCCCAAAGTCCTGGGATTATAGGTGTGAGCCACTGCCCCAGTCTCTGACCTCCTTTTCATTTTCTCTTTTGTACTGCAAGTTTTGGAAAGGTAAAAATTAAATTTCCATTTACTCTTGCATCTAGGGGCAGCAAGTGATCCCTGGAAGGTACAAGCAGATCGCAACAAGAAGGGACAAGTAAAAGGGACAAACATGAGGATGAGAGCAATAAAGGATGAAAGGTGGGTGATGAAAGATTGGTGGAGGATAGAAAATACATGCATTCTTCCTGGCATGCTGAGTTTCCTTACCAGCTATAGGCTACCTCCTCTCAAAATTTTATTATGTGTAACAAAATTGCAGTTTTTAAAGTTTCTATAGGCTATGTTTTTGTTTATTTGATGTCAAATGCATTGTCAAATAATAAAGTAAACATACATTTTAAAAATTATTATTTATTTTTAGAGACAAGGTCTCACTATGTTGCTCTGGCTGGTTTCAAACACCTGGTCAAGCAATCTTCTTGCCTCAACCTCCCAAAAGACTGGGTTTACAGATGTGAACCACCACACCTGGCCAATTTTTAATTTTTTAAAAATTTTTAATGACTTCTCAGGAGTGAACTTGAAGCAATTACATTTTAAAAAATTACTTGTTTGACTTAAATATTTTAAAATGTACATCTTTTTATACATTTATCACTTGTATATGTCCTCACTCATAGGCGAATCTTGAACAATTATTGTAATACTATAAGAAAAGAATTGGAAACTGCGGGGAGGGAGAGATGAAGGCAGGACTGGCAGTAGTGGGAATCTGTGGGGCGGGGCACACTTCATCTGAACAAGTGTACCCACATAATGAACATTTGTATACCTAGCCCTGAATTGTACTCCACATCTTTAAAATAAAAATTTTTTAAATAAAAAAAAGAAAATGTGTATTTGAGGAAAAGTCCAAAACAGACATAGCACATTGATAAGGTCAATAATTGTGATTTGAACTTCAGATGTAAAATTATTTGGAGCCTTTTACTTTTGCTATATGAGATATTACACACACACACATACACACACACACACACACACACACACACACACACACACACACACACGTATGGGACCCCCAATAACCAGGAGAAATTTTTTGGAGGGCAGACCCCTTATAGCACAAACTGCCCTTGCTAGTGAAGTGTTCTAAGAACCCGTTGGCATCTCTGTATCTGCCAGTGTTGTTGTGAGAGGTTGCGTTAAGCATCAGTGTATTTTTTTTGAGGATTCTTTGAATGCATTTGCCCATTTCATGAGTGATTTACAAACGCCAAATCCCCACATCGCGTTGAGTGTTCAGCAGTTTTTGACCAAAAAAGACATGACATGACCAAAGTGTTCCATCCTCCCTATTCACCTAATCTCGCCCCAAGCCCAGTGAAAAAAATCCTCAAAGGGAAATGATTTGTCAAAGTAAAGAGGTGAAACAAACAAATGGCAGAAGTACCAAAAGGCATTAAAATTGAAGATTTCACAAACTGTTTTGAGCAGTAGAAAATCATCTTGATAGGTGCAGTGCATCAAACAGAGTGCTTTGAAGGTAACTGAAGTTTAAGTATGTAAGAATAAATACACAACTTTTTTTTTTTTTTTTCGAGTTGGAGTCTCACTCTGTCGCCCAGACTGGAGTGTAGTGGCTGCTCCCGGCCACCGCAGCCTCGACCTGCTGGTCTCCGGCGATCCTTCTGCCTCAGCCTTCCGAGTAGCCGGAATTACAGGCGCGCGCTACCCCACCCGGCTAATTTTTTGATTTATTGTAAAGATGAGGTCTCGCTGCCCAGGCGGGTCTCGAACCCGCGGGCTCAGGCAATCCACACACCTCAGCCTCCCAAAGGTGTGGGATTACAGACTGAGCCACCAAGCCCGGCTCATCACATTCTTATTTTAAAAAGAAAAAATCTTTTCCCAGGGATAATTTCATTTTGATGCTTTAACTTTTCACCCTAATCTATGAAATGAAGACTATTGGTATGATGAATTTGGCAGTTGAGGATAGATACATATAAACCATAATATGAGCTCAAAGAGAAGTTCCTGAAGAGCATTATTATTATTATTATTATTTGAGTTAGAGTCTCACTCTATCACCCAGGCTGGAGTGCAATAGCACGCTCTTGCCCACTCCAGTGGTGATCCTTCCGCCTCAGCCTTCCAATTAGCCAGAACTACAGGTACATATTACCACTCTGGCTAATTTTTTATTTATGTAGATGACGAGGTCTCACCCAGTCTGGTCTCGAATTTGTCTGGGATGGTCTCAAACCTGCAGGCTCAGGCAATCCACTCGCCTTGGCCTCCCAAAGTGTTGGGATTACAGGCTGAACCACTGAGCCGGGCCAGTGGTGAACCTTTCTATGTGCCAAATTCTGTGCTTCACCCTGGAGATACAGGTAAAGCAAAGATTCTTCTCCCAAGTTATGATTCTCTCAGTTATGGTTCATCTGGGGACTTGCTTTTATACAGTGTAAATGAAAAGTGCTGTGAAAAAGTTGGGACACATAGGCAGGATTGTGCATATGATGATTTTACGAGGTATCTTGGCTGACTGAGTATGTGGTGATCAAAGGTCAAGTCAGTTCTTCTAGTCCTGTGCCTCCATGGAAGCTGTGTCCAGCTGGAGGAAGACTTGCTTGTTTCTCACTAGCAAGGTCCCATTAACCCACCAATCCACGTTCTGTCTGCACCCAGAGGAAAAGAATGGCTTTTCTTAATTCATAATAAAGGCCAAGAAATTGGTAGAATCAGCACATAAAAGAAACTCCTTGTCATATTCAAAATAATAAGAGAAGCATACCTCCAATAATAGCCAAGCATTTCATCATCGCAGACTATAAGAGTTCTCTGGTCATGAGGCTAAAGAGTTTTCCAGAATAAGAATACATACATACATGGAAAGTCAATAAAATGTGAACAAGCAAGCTTAATTCAGGAAACTTTGTGTTTAGTAAATAGGATGATGACAAGACTGCAAATATAAGTCAAGAAGCAGATCTTGAAGACTTTATATTTTGTAGTAAGAATGAAATGAATATTTATTTTGTACTAAAACTGTCTATCCATATAACCATAAGGCTAAAGATATAGAAGTTAGAGATTTATTCATAGAGGGATGATCTTAAATATTTTAACATACTTAATCATAATATCAACTCAAAGAACTAGAGAATAGTGATATAGAGAAGTAACAATCTCTTTTCTCAAGATTAAACTAGCAGTTGTCATTTAGATATTGTAAAATAAAATTAGTTATAACTTGGAAAGAACTGCAGAACTCAGAGAATAAATTTTTTTTTCATTTACAATCTGAGTAAAATCCATTTAATGTGCAATGCAGTATATTGAATTTTAATGTAATAGGGCATATACAATGTATTGATATAATTTACGTTTTTATTTATTTTTATTTTATTTTTTCGAGGCAGAGTCTTGCTCTGTCATCCAGACTGGAGTGCAATGACATGAACACACCTCACTGCAGCCTTGACTTCCTGGGCTCAAGCAATCCTCCCATCTCAACCTTCTGAGTAGCTGGAACTGCAGGCATGCATCACCATACTGGGCTAGTTTACTGATTTTTGGTATAGGTGAGGTCTTGCTATGTTATCCAGGCTGATCTTGAACTCCTGACCTCAATCAATCCTTCAACCTCTGCCTCCAAAAGTGTTGGAGTTATAGGTGGGAGACACTGTGCCTGGTCATAATTCAAATTTGTACATTGCAACACACTTTTAAGAAATTATCACTTGAGTTTTGGTGAATTATCAAATAATATCCACAATTATCTGAAAAGGCTATTAAAATACCACTGTCTTCTCCAATTATGTATCTGTGTAGGTTGTACTTTTTTTTTTACATTAACCAATATATTATTTAGCAATAGACTGAAAGCAAAAACATATGAGAATCTAGTTGCCTTCTATTGTCAGACATACAAAAGGTTTGTAAGAATGTAAATTATTGTTCTGTTTTCATTAACTTTTTTCTTTGAAAATAGTTATTTTCATAAAAACTTTGCTAGCTATAATGAAGTTATAGTTTTTAAGTGAATTACTGCTTACTTTTAAACTCTATTAATTTTAACTGTCTGTTCAGTAATATTGATAACCCACACAGACAAAAGTCTTTAGATCTCTCAGCAATTTATTTTAGCAGCTTTATGGAGGCATAACTGGCATACAATAATCTTCACATATTTATAGAGTACAATTTGATAAATTTGACACAATATACCTATGATTCCACCATAACAATCAAGATAGTAAATATATCTATTACCAGAAAATATTCCTTATGCCCTTTTGTAATACCTTCATCCCATCTCTTCCTTACTGTCCCTACCATTTCAGGCAACAGTGGTCTGTTTCTGTAGACTAATTTCATTTGCAAAAATATTTGTAAAAGGAATCATAGTACATATACATTTTATTGTCTGGTTGCTATTAGTCAGTAAATTTATTCTGAGATCCACTTATGTTGTTAAGCATGCCAATAACTCATTTAAGTAGGTTTGTTTTTAACTGTCAAAAATCAAGATTACAATAAGCCCCCTACATACAAACCTTCAATTTGCAAACTTTCAGAGATGCTAATGTATGTTTGCACGTCCAATCAATGTAAGTTAGTTTACAAGTCTGGAATACATTTTCACATGTGTTCATCCTCTAAGTGGTTGTGCTTTTGCGTACGCTACCGTATAGTACTGTATATGGTACAGTAGTACAATATCTTTATTTTAAGCCCAGAATATTTGGAAGCAAGAGTAAATGCAGCGGAGGTGTAACTGGTCCTGCTAGGAAGTGTCAAGCAATAATGATGGAAACAAAAGTGAAAATAATTGAGAGAGTGGTGTGAGGCAAAAAGATGGTAGATATTGCTTGTTCTTATAACATGAATCATTCAACCATGGCACGATTCTAAAGAATAAGGACAAGGTCATGGAATGTGTGAAGTCTGCTGTGTTGATGATGTTGACAACAATATTGACAAAGTGTAGAAAAGTGATGGAGGAGATAGAGAAACTTCTCAGTGTGTAGTTGTAGGATAAGCATTGTCGGGTCCTGTTCAGGTTAATGCTGATTCAAGAAAAGGCTAAAAACCTTCATGAAGACTTTTAGAAACAAACATAGCAAGGAATTGGAGGGTGCATATTTTAATACCAGCCATGGTTGACTCGTTTCATTGGTTCAAGGCTAGAGCCAACCTTCATAATGTAATGGTGAGGCAGCAAGTGCAGATTAACTGCTTAGTTTCCTGAAACGTCTGGAGAAATTATTGATGAAGGTGCATATTACCTGAGCAGGTTTTTAATGTGGATAAGATAGAACTGTACTGGAAGAGGACACCAGATGGAAGTTACATCAGTAAGGAGGAAAAGTTGATGTAAGGATGTAAATAGCAAAGGTTAGTTTAACTCTGTTGTTTGGTGGCCATGCTTCTGGTGATATGAAGCTGAAACCTTTCCTAGTTTATCATTCAGAGAACCCATTTATAGATCTGGATTTGTTGAATAATTTTTACAACCCTATGATAAATCTCACTTGATATTGGTATATTATTTTTGCTATGTTGTTGGATTTGTTTTGGTAGTATTTTGTTGAGGATCTTTGCATTGATATTCAATGGGGATATTGGCCTATAGTTTTCTTTTTTTGCTGCATCCTTATTTGGTTTTGCTATCAGAGTCATGCTTGCTTTTTAAAATGGGTTGGAGAGCATCTCCTCCTCTTCAATGTTTTGGAATAGTTTGAGGAGATTGGTGTTTATTCTTCTTTGAAAGTTTGGTAGAATTTTTCAATAAAGTCATTTGATCCTGAACTTTTCTTTTCTAGAAGTCTTTATTACTGATTCAGTCTCATTACTTGTTATTCATTTATTCAGACTTAATATTTCTTCTGGTTCAGTCATCATAGGTTATTTGTGTGCAGGGATTTATCTATTTCTTCTATGTCTTCCACTTTGTTTTGTTAGTGTGTAACTGTTCATAGTATTCTCTGATGGTTTGTAGTTGTGTGGTATCAGTTGTGATGTCTCCTTTATCATTTTTGATTTTGTTAATTTGGGTCTCTCTCTCTCGTTTAGTCTAGTAAGTGGTAAGTGGTTTATTGATTTTGTTTATTTTTTTTTAAACCAGCTTTTCATTTTATTGATCCTTTGTTTCTTTTTTCTTTTTCTTTCTTTTTTTCCATCTGTATTGTTCCAGGTATGGGACTTCCTTAGGTAAGGTCTACTGGCAATGAATTCCCTTTGCTTTTGCTTGTCCAGGAAAGACTACGTCTCCTTCATCTGTGAAGGATAACTGTGCTGGGTATGGTATCCAAGGCTGACAGTTTTTTTTTTTTCCCTTCACCACTTTAAATATATCATTTCATTTTCTTGTGATCTGTAAGGTTTCTACAGAGAAATCTGCTGTTAATGCGATAGAAGTTCTCAGTAGGTGACTAGATATTTCTCTATTGCTGTTTTTAGAATTTTCTTTGTTTTTGACATTTGACAGTTTGACTGTAATATGCCACGGAGAAGACCTTTTTGCATTACATATGTTTAGGGATCTCTAAGCCTCATGTAACTGGATGTCTAAATCTCCTGCTACACTTAGGAAGTTTTTATGTATTATTTTGATAAATAGGTTTTCTAACTCTTTTTTCTCTCCACCTTCTGGGACTATAAAAATTTAAATATTGGTTACTTTATGACGCCCTACTTGTCACATAAACTTTGCTTATTCTTTTCTTTGTTTTTGTCTGGTTTGTTTTCAAAGACCTGGTTTTAGGTCTTGATAAAATATCAAGTTATAATTTTAATATCTGTAAATATTTTTACTGATATCACTTATTTCAATCCTGATATTGTTAAGTTACATATTTTTCTTTTCTGGATCAGTCTGGGTTTAGATTTATTACTTTAACTTAAAAAATAAGCTCTTGGTTTTATTGATTTTTCTCTATTGCTTCCAATCTGTTTTCTACTTCATTGATATCTGCTTTGAGCTTCATTTCATCAATCTTGTTTACTTTGTTTGTTGTTTTCTCCCTTATTAAGGTAGATGGCAAGCCGTTCTTCTCTTAAATATATGTGTTTTAGTGTTATATCTCCCTCTAAATATTGGTTTAGCTGTGTCTCAAACATTTATTTTGTTTCCATTTTTATTATATTCAAAATATTTTCTAATGTCTCTTTGACTTCTTTTTTAAGCTATAGAACATTGATGCATTTTTTTTCTTTTATTTACAAGTAGTTGGGGATATTTCAGGTAACTTTTAGTTATTGATTTTTAGTTTAACTCCATTTTATCAAGATAATATAATTTATATGACTTTAAATTTATTGTGATGTGTTTTGTGACCAAGAATATGTTTCATAGTAATAACTCAAGTTCCTGTTCTCATCTTGAACAGAGACAGAAGTCTCCTTAATAGTTTTTAAGAGTATAATACAATCTGGGATAAATGATTGTAACATGTTTTTAGATGATGTCATAAGATATTCATGCCATAAGAAGATGTAAAGACAAATTAAGAACATAAGTTCATTCTAACATGTGAGATATCATCTTTTTAGTTTTTTATTCATTATTCAGTATATTTTAAAATTCTGGTATAATATAAAAACATGAAATTTATTATTTTTGCCATTTTCCATTGTACAGTTTGGTAGCATTAAATAAATTGATGTTGTACAACCATTACCTTCATCCATCCACAGAATATTTTTCATCATGCGAAACTAAAACACTGGACTCATTAAATAATAACTCTCCATTATCCATTATCTGGACAACCATTGTTCTACTTCCTATCCCCATCAATTTGACCATACTAAGTACCTTATACGAGTGGAATCGTATATTATTTGTTCCTTTGTGACTGGTTTATTTCACTTATTAGCATAACGCCTTTAAGGTCCATCCATGGTAGGTAATGAGCATATCCACCACCGTGAACATTGATCATTTCTTTGTGTCAGAATCATTGAAAATATTCTGTTAGTTTTTTGAAAATATACACCAAAGTATTGGTTTTTGTTTTTTTTTTTTTTGCT
>NW_007249335.1:334805-350189 GCF_000164805.1 Carlito syrichta | reverse complement strand
TTTTTTTTTTTTTTTTTTTTTGAGTTGGAGTCTCACTCTGCCGCCCAGACTGGAGTGCAGTGGCCGCTCTGGGCCACCGCAGCCTTGACCTGCTGGTTTCCAGCAATCCTTCCGCCTCAGCCTTCCAAGTAGCTGGAACTACAGGTGCATGCTACCACGCCTGGCTAATTTTTGATTTATTGTAGAGATGAAGTCTCGCCAAGTTGGCCAGGTGGGTCTTGAACCCACGGGCACAGGTAATGCACTCACCTCAGCCTCCCAAGGCATGGGATTACAGGCTGAGCCACCGAGCCTGGCTCACTAAATTATTGTTTAAGCATGTTTACTCTATAGTGCTGCAGAACACTAGTATTTATGCCTCCAATCTAGCTATAACTTTGTAGTAAACAATATTCTTCCTATCATTCTTTCCCTCTACCCTTCTTGGTAATTAATAACCACAATTCTACATCTGTTTCTATGAACTCATATTTTTAGCTCCCATAAAAAACTAAAAAATGCAGTATTTATATTGTTGCACATGTTAAGTGGAGACCAAATTCATTTCACTGATTATAGTAAACAATTATTTAAATGACACATGGATGGCATATAGGATTAAAGAATCACAAAATTGATATGTAGAGAAGATCAAATTACTCAGACCTACCTATAGGGATTATCTTGCCATTCTGATTATTTTAACTCTGCAGATGAAAACCTACTTTTCAATTCCAGAATTTATTATATTAATATGTCATACTATTGTTAGAAATGTCAATAAAGGAATCAAATTAATATTATGAAATTTAAAAGGAACAAATGCCAATTCATACCTTTATTAGTTAGGATAAATCTATCAATTGTGTAGATAAAGACTAGGAAAAGTCAATTTGATAGCACCGTTGAAGAGACAAGTCTTGTGTTTTTTGTTGACACAAGCTCAGTATGAGTCAACTCTCTGATCATGCCACTGAGAATATCCTGACATGGTATTAAGTTGTGCTAAACAAATATCATATGAAAATTGTTATTTATACCATCTACTATGCAGTTCATACTTGAACTATTTTCTCTAACACCATACAACAAAAGACATTGGCAAAATGGTATACATTCAGAACAGTGAAGTGTCTGAAAACTCTGACACATGAGGAAAGATGAAAGGAATGGGGGAATTTAGTCTAGAGATAAAAGGACTTAAGAGAGCCACAATAGATGCTTTTAAGTATTTGAGTAGTTATTCTATTGGAGAAAGAATACATTCTACATATTCTTTATATCTTTCAGACATCATCAGTATGTATTTGTTACAGTTTTAGTGACTCAGTGACTAGCTTTTTTTAAAGGAAGATCCCTGGAATAATGAATGATCTGTAATGACAGAGAAGGCAGATAGATTATGTAGTGAGATCACCTCTATTAGAAATATTTAAGTACAGTAATTTATTGTCTATAGTGAATGTTTGGTATGTGGATTTAACAGTGGAATATTCATAATTTTGGGATGGAATTTAGAAAAAAGTCAACATTAAATTGATAAAACTAGTCATCTGTTGAAATTACTTGAATGATTGACCATTAATATTATATGAAGAAATATGGGGACATGTAGTCTTAATCAAAACAGGAATGAAATGTGATTCTTACTAAAGAGTCTAAACATATCTGAGACCTCTACTCAATATAGGCTCTATATAGGATGCTATCTAATTTAATTGATTGCAATGTTTCTGTAAAGTTCTAGATGTGAAGATAGAGAAATAGCTTTAGATTCAGAGTTAGCCATGAATGAATCATTTGAGGAGGATGCAGAATTAGAAAGACATGAAAAGAAGGAGGTAATAAGAAAACTGAGTCATAAGAAAGACTAAAGAAGTACAAACCCCATATATCTGAGAGTATAAAAAAGACTAGGTCACCAGGTCTTCTATTGGGTCACCAGAATTGACATTAGACATGATTTCTTAAATTATAGTTTAAAATCTCACTTTTACAGGAGCAGCTGTGCAGCCATTTAAAATAGATTTCTTTGCTCTTTACACTCCTCAGTAACTTGATATAAAATCCTGAGGTAACCTGAATCTGTCCTCATTAATTGCAATTTAAAGAATCCTAATTAGTATATACTTTTAAGTGTTTAATTTGAGAGAGATGGAGTAGGATCACCATGGAGTCTAGGAAACGGAGATGGAAGAGTGAGCATTAAGCCGGGCTCGGTGGCTCAGCCTGTAATCCCGCGCCTTTGAGGGGCTGAGGTGAGTGGATTGCCTGAGCCCGCGGGTTCGAGACCCACCTGGGCAGGTGAGACCTCATCTCTACAATAAAATCAAAAAATTAGCCAGGCGTGGTAGCACCTGTAATTCCAGCTACTTGGAAGGCTGAGGCAGAAGGATCGCCAGAGCCCAGCAGGTAGAGGCTGCAGTGGCCGGGAGCAGCCACTGCAAACAGTCTGGGCGACAGAGTGAGACTCCAACTCAAAAAAAAAAAAAAAAAAAAAAAGAGTCACCGTTAATAGAAGAATGAAATAAATGCATTCAGAACATTTGCTAATTCCATCATTCTCTACTCAACACTGGACTGGCTACTTTTGAAATAACAGTTTTGCTATAATTTGGACTTCTGTGAAAATCTCTCATCAGTGTATTTACAAATGTGACCCATGGGCCTCTTATTAGAATCATCAAGGATATTTGTTAAAAATATTTATTTCTGGCCAGGTGTGGTGGCTCAGCCTGTAATCCCAACACTTTGGGAGGCCAAAGTGAGTGGTTTGCCCTGAGGTCCCAGGTTCAAGACAAGTCCAGGCAACTTGACCAGACCTCATCTCTACAGTAAATTAAAAAATTGTTGGACTTGGTAGCATGTGGCTGTAGTTCTGGCTACTTGGAAGGCTGAGGTGGAGGGATCGCTGGAGCCTAGCAGGTTGGTGCTGAGGTGGCCATGAGCACGTCACTGCACTCCAGTCTGGGTGACAGAGTGAGACTCCAACAAAAAACAAACAAACAAACTTATTTCTGGACCTAATACCACTGAACCAGATTCCACTGAGTCAGAATCTTTGGTGGTGAGTTTTAAGAATCTTCATTTTAAGCAATTGCTTATGTAACTTTTCTGCACATGAAATTTGAGAACTATTGTCCTATATAAAGAGAATGTGCTGTCAAGTCAGTATGAACACGGTCCTAGATTCTGCTGGATAATTCTGGTCCCTGAGCTCTAGTAAAAACACTCACTTTGATTTTTTTCAGTCTTCTGGTGGGGAATGCAGGGACTCCTATTTCTGCTAATCTCTGGGTTGCCTTTCTATTCTAGCACCTGTTTGCTGGCTGTTTTCTGGAGTGTTTCATCATTAGTCTAGGTGACTTTTTGCATTTCATTCCCTCTGGTTTATATATTCAGAGTGGTTTTTTCTTTTCTAGTTTGCATCCTGACACCATCCCTAGGATGACCTGTATAACCTTGTGTCATACTCTTTAATTGAGACCATACCTCTTTAAATCAAACACAATTTGAAAGAAACCTTAGGGTCAATTTTTAACTCTTAGATTTTAGGAATTTCTGCATACATTCAATAACTAGTCATTGAGAAAAGCTATGCAAGCCAGGTGAATTATTTAGTCAAAATTCCTGGTTTTTGGTTATTTGTTTTTCGTTTGGTTTTTTTGACGTGGCTATATAAAGCCCAAATAAGAGGCTTGGCAGTTCTGAACAGGGGGAGATGTAATATTCTTCCCCCTGGGTTCAGCATCTAGCCCTTTAACACAATTATATACTAGTTATCGTTAATGTAAGAGACTCAATTTTTCCACTAAAACCAGAGAGAGGCACTTCACAAGCGTAAATGATAAATGGAAGCACTTCAAAGTTATGAGTAACGAATCAAAGTGGAGGCTATCTTGACATTTTATAAATCCTACATAATGCCAAAGAACACTTAGTTTTCAACTTAGATCTAAGAGTAGGTTGGAAGAGTTATTTATTTCCCATAGGTACTGTCACATTTGAAAATTTCACTCTTATTCTTCTTAGTTCAGAAAAAAATATATGAAAAATTTATCTCAAATTATTTTTAGTTTATCAAGTTAAAACAAACAGAACTAAAAGAAAGGTAGATAATTATTTATTTCAGGTCAGATTCCTGCTGGTCCTCAGGAGTAGCACTATATTAAAGACTTCTTTAGAACAGTGTACTAGCCGGGCTGGGTGGCTCAGCCTGTAATCCTGCGCCTTTGGGAAGCTGAGGTGAGTGGATTGCCTGAGCCCACCAGTTTGAGACCCGCCTGGGCAACTTGGAGAGACCTCATCTCTACAATAAATAAAAAAATCAGCCGGGCGTGGTAGCACATGCCTGTAATTCTGGCTACTCGGAAGGCTGAGGGGAAGGATCGCCGGAGTCCAGCAGGTCGAGACTGTGGTGGCCGGGAGCGGCCACTGCACTCCAGTCTGGCCGACAGAGTGAGACTCCAACTCAAAAAAAAAAAAAAAAGAAAAAGAACAGTGTACTGACATTGTTTTCTGAGTGTACAATTATTCTTTGGGAAAAAAAAAACAAAAAACAAAAAAACTATTGCTTTTCATTACCAGGCAGTGTATTTAATGATAGAATTGCAAAGATGAATAGAGCCTGTTTGCTGTACTGGGCAATTGACCGGTAATTAAAGATATTTAAAAAAACAAGTTGTAGCAACACAAATTAATAAATAAAATAAATAAGCTTATACATTTGTCTCTTTTGAAACCTTTGGGGAAAGGATGGGAAGTGGACCTGAGAAGGGAGATATTATACTTGGGATGAGGAGGCAATATTGTTGTCTTCCCTAGATATTTCAGATATTATTATTTTAATCTTGTTCTCCAGCAATCTGAAAAGTAGGTATCAATATCCTCACTTCACGGGTAAGTAGAAAACATTTCGTGAGATTAAGTCCTTTGCCGAAGTTAATTTTGAAATTTCCATTGTAGGTCACACGTCATTTCTCCAGTCTCTAAATAGTGAATTGCTCCAAGGCTCGGTCCTCACACCCCTTCTCTTCTCTGCTTCTCAACTTCTTGCATCAGCTTTTCTCACTTCTCACGGCTTTAAATATCATGTCACCAGTGCACTGACTAATTAAATCTCCACCTCAGATGTCTTCTCTGTTCTCCATACTTACATATCCAACTGCCTAATTGACATTTACACTTGGATGTATAATGGGCACTCAAACTTAGTACATCCAAAATTGAACTTCTGATCTCTCATACCACCTCCTCCTGTAGGCGTCATTTCATTACATAATAATTCCACTTTTCTGGTTTCTCAGGCCAAAAACCTTAAGTCACTTTTGGTTTTTCTTTTTCTCCTAAAGCCCATATCCAAAACTCTTTTGTCCCATCAAAATATATTTGGATTTTGATCACTTCTCTTTATCTTTGTTCTCTGAAGTTTCTTTTACCTTTTAAAGAGGGCAGTCCTAAGATAGATTCCTAAGATAGATTCCCTAAGATAGATTCTCTCTCTCTCTCTCTTTCTCTCTCTCTCTGAATAGAGCTGGCTTTTTGCATATGCCACATGCACAGTCTCAAATAGTCCCAGGTTCAGAAAAACCTATTTTCAGCTTAATGTTCTGCTATTATCATCTAGAAAATTCTTGATAATTTTATGTTTGAACTTGTGGTGTGTAGACGACGTTTAATGGGACAATAGACATTGCATGTGAACAGAAGAGATAAGTACAGTATGTGTGTTTCCTGCCGTTTTTGTCACTCCACATATAGTTTTTGTGGTGACACATGAGCCCAGAATTCTGCAAAACCACAACACAAGGGATTTTAGCAAGATTCAAATTAATACAAAGAAAGCATACTATGTCCACGAGGTCTGACAATTAAGTCCACGAACTTTCCACCATGTGCTTATGTTGGCAGCTCTGTACAAACAACTTGGTAAGGTTTCATAGTCTTGGTATATCAGTGTCTCTTAGTTGTGTTTGTATCAAAGTGTGGTGGTTAGTATCTTGTTGAGTGGTACTCATTATTGTTGCGTGATTTTGTGTGCTGTCATGAGAATGTCAGAGCTTGAATTAGTGCAACAAACAAACATTGAATTTCATGTTAAACTTGGCAAGAGTGGGAGTAAAATCAGGGACTTGTCTGTCCAAGTTTATGGGCATAATTCCATGAGGAAAACAGCAGTGTATAAATAGATAAACATTTTTCTGAGCGAAGAGAAAACATCACTGATGAAGAGAGGTCAGGATGGCCACTAATGAACAGAAATGATGAAAACATTGCAAAAATTCATTGAACTGTGCGTCAGAATTGTCGACTGACTGTGAGAAGCATAGCAGACCAAAAAAATATTGATAGAGAAATAGGAAAATCTTAACTGAAAATCTTGGCTTGAGAACTGTGTGTGCAAAAATGGTACTGCAGGAGCTCTGTCTATGAGGGTGTTTTTAGATAATAAATAAATACCTGTATTGGAACCTTCTCTACTCACATGATCTGTCCCCCCCAGTGACTTTTTTCTTTACCCAAAGATAAAGGAAATATTGAAAGAAAGACATTTTGATGTCATTCAGGACACCAAGGGTAATAAAACATTAACTCTGATGGCCATTCATTCCAGAAAAAGAGTTCCAAAATTGCTTTGATGAATTTATTGGTGCTGGCACCGGTGCATAGCTTCCCAATGGGAGTGCTTTGAAGGTGACCGTAGACCATAGTAATCTTTAGCAATGAACTATGTAGCAGTTTTTCTAGAATGAGATCATGAACTTAATTGTTAGTCCTTGTATGACTAAGTGGAGGTGCTAACAGTCTGAAGTGGGACACATTTGAACTAGAACTTGCTTCCAACACAGAAAGAATGCAATGACAGTCTGAAAAACCGGACAACCAAGGAACCCTAACATATTATTTTTCAATTGTGCCACTTCTACTAGTCAACCCCTATAGTAAATATGGTAACACTGAGTGGGAGAGAACTGAAAAGACAGGGAAATCCCATAGTTTTGTTTTCCTTCAGTTCGTACTTATTAATCAATTAGTGCTTTGTAATCAATAAGCTGAAGATAGTGAATATTGGTTAAGTATTCCTGTATCAAAAGGCGAAATAAAAACAGTTGAGTTAGTGTACATTTTTATCATCTTGGTAAGAGCAAAATACATATGAGTATCTTAATTATGAAATATGAGCTATGCGATTTCAGTGATTCTACATATCTTTCCACATGCTCTTATTTGCACTTAAAACTGGCTTTGTGCACCCCAAAGATAAACTGTAATAGTACTTATTTTCCTGCTTTCTGAACAATAGACTCCACATTAATCTTGTGTACCACTTAAATTATGTAACAGGCCATGATACATATACAATCATATCACTTATGGCTTGCAAACACACATATCTTCCTTGTCTTACTCTGGCCTTGGCCCTGTATTTTATGAATACATTGCAACGTGTTTATACATTCTTCTTCTTGATGGATAGTTGGGTTATTTCTAGTTTCAGGCTATGATACATAACTCTTTCTGTAAACATATGTTTTGATTTTTCTTTGATGACAGTCTAGTAGTTGAATTGCTCAGGCATTGGATAGATAGATTTAAATTTATAATAAAATGTCAAACAGATCACTAAAGAGGTTGTGCTATTTTACCTTCCCAAGAACAATACATCGGATGTTCAGTTATAGCTGCCAGTACTTGGTGGGTTGTCTTTTATGTGTCAGCCATTTTAATGGGTGAGAAAAAGTCGTTGTGGCTTAATTTGCATTTTCCTGATACAATTGAACTTATTGACATTGCTGATTTTTTATGCAGTACCTCTTTATGACTTTTGCCTATTTTTGATTGGATTGTTTTCTTGTTAATATAGATTTGTGAAAGTTTATATATTCTGAATAAAATTTGTTGGTCAGATAAATATGTTGTGAATATTTTCTTCTAACCTGGTTTGTTTACTGTGGACTGCATAGGTCAAAAGTTCTTTAGGAATTGCAAGCTAAATAGTTCAAAGTTTCTTCTCTCAACAAGTTTATAATCAGAAGGGCTGTTGGACATTTTGGGACAAGGTTGCTAAATACATTGTTTTTTTTTTTAAATTTTGGTTAGATGAGTGGACATCTTTCTAAGACAGAGATTCTCTAGTTCTAAATATGAATACAATTCTTGGTTAAGTTTGAAACTTGTAGCATCTGAGTTTCTCACTCAATTTTCATATAGTTTCTATTTTTTGAAGTTCATATTCATATGTGAAACTTTGTCTTCTATTATAATAAAACTGTAGCTTTTGCATATCTTTTTTTGCAGTTTTGGGTATGTTTATTTGCACAGTTATGAACATAAATAATTGGGAATTTCTTGGTATCTGCCAAAGACAATCATATTCTGGTAGCTATATGTAGGGTGTTAAATTTAAAAACAAACAAAATTTTATCTTAAAGTTACTTATTTTAGAGATTACAGATTAGGTAAGAATTGTAGGTACTGAAGTCCAGTCACTAATAAAAGAATCCCTTATGGCTATCCTTGGCAGAAATATATATATAAATGTACACATATATGCATACATACATACCTATCTGTCACCCCTTCTGTCACCCAGGCTGGAGTGCAGTGGCATGATCATGGCTTACTGCAGCCTCGATCTCATGATCTCAGGCGATCCTTCTGCCTCAGCTTCCTGAGTAACTGGAACTACAGGTGTGTGCCACCATGCCAGGCTAACTTTTTGATTTCTTTTTTTTTAGAGATGAGGTCTTGCTAATGTTGCCTGAGCTAGTCTCAAATGCCTAGTCTCAAGCAAATCATTCTGTCTTGGTCTCCCAGAGGACTTGGAATACACCTGTGAGCCACCACTCCAGGTCTAAATTTTGTTTAAAATTGGGTAATTTTGATTGACAGTATTACTCAGGAGATGCTTTGTTTCCCAGGACAGACATAAACACAATAAGCAAAAAATATACTTTATTTTAAAAATTCCTTTCATAAAAAATAATATGAGTTGTTTTCTTCAAGCTGATCATTAAACAGACTTTCAAAAGTGATAATCAAGGACCCTCATAGAAACTATAGCATTTTATTTTAACCCCAGGGGAAATGTGAGATTCCAGAGTGTAATTATTAGCCTTAACATTTAAATTATAACCTTGTTGGGCATTTTACTGGAAATTTATCTTTTTAACAAAAATAACCAACAGGACATCTGATTATGGATCATTAAATATATCTAGTGTAACTGGATGCTTATATTCATTAAATAGGTCACACAGTTTCTAATTTTGTATCTTCCAAAAGTATCTTGAACTGTCTGTTTACATGGTTTAGTCTAAAGCATCTAGGATATTTTTCTATTAGAAATCACATTTCATATCTACAGTTATCTATTTATTGTTTCATCATAGCTTAATTTTGAGGAACTCTTGGCATTTTTGTTAAGTATTGATTTTGTTTTAGGATATCATCCTAGTTAAAAGCTCTAGATTCAGAAAATTGCGTCTAAATTTTGACTTTGTTATTTCTTAGCTTTACAGCCTGAAGAAGTTACTTAACTTCTCTGCCTCAGTTTCCTCATTTATAAAATACGCATAATAAAAGGACTTGTCTTGTGGCAATATTCCCAGGTAAAATAAGTTAATTTTAAAGACACATGCATACTAAATCAGTGTGTATGTGTGTGTTTATAATGAACTGAAAGGTGATTTAGCAATCCATTTCCCTGAATTATTTTAAAAAATTACTTAATTTAGCCGGGCTCAGTGGCTCACCCTATAATCCCGCTTTGGGAGGCTGAGGTGAGTGGATTGCCTGAGCCCACGGGTTCGAGACCCGCCTGGGCGACGAGACCTCTTCTCTACAATAAATAAAAAAATCAGCCTGGTGTGGTAGCACGTGCCTGTAATTCCGGCTACTTGGAAGGCTGAGACGGAAGGATCACTGGAGTCCAGCAGGTCAAGGCTGCGGTGGCTGGGAGTGGCCACTGAACTCCAGTCTGGATGACAGAGTGAGACGCCAACTCAAAAAAAAAAAAAAATTACTTAATTCCCTTGGGCTCAAGAAGAAATTAGAAATGACATTATTTTATACCTAGAGCATAATACATTGGAAATATTTATTATCTAAACATAATATTAGTGGGGGATTTATAACTTAAAATACATTTGTTGGAAAATAAGAAAGAGGAATTAAATGAGGTAAGCATTTAACTCAAGAAGTTGGAAGAACACTGCCAGAGTAAACACAATTAAACAAAAAGGAAATTAAGACATAAGGCAAATATCAGCAAAACCAAGAACAAAGAAAAATAGAGAAAATAAATGAAATTAAATTTGTTTATATGAAAATATAGGAAACCAGTAGTAAACTGATTATAAAAGTAAAAGAATTTCAAAAATATATAAAGAATAAAGGGAACATCAACATATTAATATTTAAGAGTATATTATGAAGATTATAGAAAATACATTTTAAAATAAAATGAAATCAATACATTCCTAAAAAATGACAAAGGCAAATTTTGGTTAAAAAATCGTTATAAGCAAAGATTTCCATCCTTCTCCCAAATTCCCTCATGCCAAGACATTTTTAGAGATGAACTGGTTCAAATCACACCCTTCTCCTCTAAATAATTTTTAAAAAACTGAACAGACTGGGTACAGAGTTTCACATCAGTAAGCCCAGAACTTTGGGAGGCGTAGGAGGGAGGAACACTTGAGATCAGTAGTTCGAGATCAGCCATGGCAACAAGATGAGACCTTGTTTCTACAAAAAAAAAAAAATTAAAGCATTAGCCAGACATTCACCCGTGTCCCCACTTACTTGGGGATCTGAGGCAGAAGGATTGCTTGAGTTTTCTGATATTTTTTATAAATTTTTTTTTATTTTAAAGATGAGTGCAATTCAGGGTTAGGTATATAGATGTTCATTATGCAGGTACCCTTGTTGATGAGGTGTGCTCCCCCCCCGGCAGTTTCCCACTACTGTCAATCCCTTTCTTACAGTATTATAATAATTTTCAAGTTCTGCTTATGAGTGAGAACACGTGGTACTCAGTTCTTTGTTTCTGTGATAGATCGCTCAGTATTATAAACTCTAAGTCCATCCAAGTTGCTGCAAAGTTCATGGCAAAGAGCGCAATCTGAAAAAAATACAACCAATGGTGAGATTCTGCCAAATCTTAAAATACATTAAAATGTTGTAGTAGTGACTAGAGTAGTGCAGGAACAGACAAATAGACCAATTAACACACATAATAAAGAGTTCAATAAAACACTCATATCTGTATATATCTATAGCTTGAGGCATGATACACTCTATATCTATAGCTTACCTTGAGGCATGATAAAGTGGGCACAAACATCTGTGGAGAAAGGGCTCATCTTTTAGAAAGGATGTCAGCAAAATTAGCTCTCTATTAAAAAAGCAGAAACAAAACAAAACTATCTAGGTGGTGGTATTTCATAATATTTGAAGATAGACTCTGGATAGATTAAAAATCTGTGTATGGCAGGTACTACTCTAATGTTAAAAAAAGTGAATGGAACTAAATATTGTATAGTTGTCAGAAAAAACTTCATAACACCAAACATAACATAAATTTTTGTCAATTTGCCTATATACGATTTAAAAATTATCTTTGGTGTTTGTTATTATAGGCAAAAAGATAACTAAAATACAGCACGAAAAATTTTTGCAACACCCAAAATTAACTTTGGTGATACACACACACACACACACACACACACACACACACACACACACACACAATATAATATACTATATTTATATGTGTGTGTATATATATATTACATATATATAAATATATTCACTTTCAAAGAAAAGAAACCCAACATGATTTGGTGAAGAAGATCACGTGATTTACAAAGCAGTGTAGTTCATGTAAAAGGAGATGAAAAAATGCACAAACTCAATAGTTGTCAGAAAAAGTGGACTTTTTCACAATGAAATATTGGCACCCCACTGGGAACAAAACATGGAACAATTTTGGCAGAATATTACCTTAAAAAATTATAAGCCCACTAAGACCCTGGAAGACAAATTGATTAGCAAAGATATAACCTCTGCAGTGGCCAGGATGCCTCATGGGAGCTCTTTGAACTGAATCAACCCCAGAAACAGTGGAGAGCAGTTCAGTGTGAGTAGACCAAGCAATGCTAGATGAATGCATGAGTGCTTGGGTGCTTTCTTTTTTGAAAATAAATTTTTGTACAAAGATAAAACTTTATATGCACCTTAAGCAGATGTTGCAAATAACAGACCCTAATACTTATATAAACAATTAGTTTCTTCTTCTTCCCCTCCTCTTTTCCTATCTCTGATTTTTTTGTTTGTTTGCTTGTTTTTTGAGTTTGGTTGACACTGTCACCCAGTCTGGAATGCAGTGGTATGACTATATGACATGGTTCAGTCACAGTCTTGACTTTCTGGGCTCAGGCAATCCTTTTGCCTCAGCCTCCTAAGTAGCTGGGACTACAAGTATGTGCCACCACGCCTGGTTAACGTTTTTGATTTTTTGAAGAGACAAAGTCTCACTATGCTGCCTTTTGATCACAATTGCCTGGGTTCAAGCAATCCTCTTGCTTTGGTCTCCCCAAATACAGGCATTACAGACATGCGCCACCATTCTTAGCTCTACCTCTGAATTTTTTAGATGATGAAGTTTCCCTTTTTATACTTTCTGCTAAAGAGTTTAGAACTAAATATTAGCTATTCAATGCCAAAATCTAGTTGTGTGTTATTCTAGTTTTATACGTGTTATTTTATTTTATCTAATTATTTTAGTTTACCCTCCCACCCAGTTTAACAAAAATAAATCCATTTCTAATTCTTGATATCTAAGGAAAATACTTTTTGCCCTAAATAGCTTAATTCTTGTCTGGAATAAAGTAGAGAATGAGTTAGGACTTAAATCATCAAGCAAATGAACTTGTATTATTAGGGTCTGAAATGGAAATCAAAACCAACAGAATTTTCAAGGAAATACTGTAAGGAACTGGTGAGGAAACAGAGAATGGTGAGGTAACCCAGATATTAGCAATAGTAGAATGTTATTACCGTCTATTGGCTATTGAGATTGAGGAGGTAGAATGATATTAGAGTGCAGTGTGTAGAAGCCAGGACCATGTGAGAAACGCTGGAATCCAGAGGAGGAGCTGATGGAATAGATGAGGCAGGGGGAGGGGAAGATACACTCTGGCTTCTCCTGGTCTCCCATCTCCTGACCTCTGTGAATCTTGGGAAATGCAGCCTGAAGAACTCATCAGTCTGTGATACCAAGCAGAGGATGAGAGGGGCAAAGAACGTATCTAAGGACAAATGGGCCAGGACTGTATCAATCATTTGATAAATAACTTTTTCAAAATTTCCAAGAGTTATTCTACATTTATGAACACTTTTCACTTGGTAAATTATAGCCATTTCCCCCCCTCAATATCAAACATGCCAGTGTGTATAATTTAGAGGTAGTCTGTGGTAAATGGTTGTCAAAAGTCTCTTGTCTTAGTGACAGACTATAATTTACCATGATGTCACACAGATTTCTGTTTAGGGAGCTTTGGATCATGATTTGATAGCCAACTGGCTTTAAAATGTGCTTTAATATTATGGTTGTATAGAAAATGTAAAATGTTATGATTGTGTAAGTAATATAATTTTGGTATAAAAATAAAAACAAAATTATACAAAACAAACCAACTGTAATATAAAAGATTAATATTTTTAGCATTTAGCTATATTTTCTACTTGGGATAAAAGATAAGATATGGTTTTTATAACACGCAGAACACTGCAGGTCTTGGGGAAAATATTTTTAAAGTCATAAAAAAATTTTTTACGGTTAGCTGATCATGATTGCTATATAGAACATGAATTTATTTCCAATTATTTAGTTGACTCTTGTATCAGAATATTTCTGACCTAGAAGGTCAAACCTGCATCATAAGTGTCATTATTCTTACAACACTGTTAGTAACTTGCCATGTCTTTTCCCTGAATAGCTCAGCATGCTGCCTCTCATATCTCTGTGTTGAGGCATAAATAGATGCTTCTTAAAAAGAAAATAAAAATCAGTAAACGTCATATGTTCTACACCAGGCATATTGCAGTCCCACAGTAGTCCAAGGTCTGACATCAAGCATTTCCCAAAGTCAGAGTCACTTGATGGGTCATTTTTTTTAGCTCCAGGTTTGCACTTTTGATACAACTGTGGGAGGGGGAAAAGGCATGGCACAGGAGTTTCTGTATTAGTCAGTTTAGCTGCTATAACAAAATACCACAGACAGGATGGTTTAGACAACAGGTATTTATTTTCTCACAGTTGTGGAGGTTAGAAGTCTAAGATCAAGGATTTATCATAGTTGGTTTCTACTGAGACATTTCTTCATGGCTTTTAGACAGCTGCTTTCTTTCTGTGTCATCATGTGGTCTTTCCGACGTGCACACATTAGGGATGAGAGGAGGAGGGGAGGAGGAAAGGAGGTAGGAAGACACAGAGGCACAAAGTGGGTGGTGGGAAATTGAGGGAGAGAGAGAGAGAGAGAGAGAGAGAGAGAGACAGAGAGAGAGAGAGAGAGAGAGAACTCTTCATGAAAACACTAGTTCTATAGCGCCCCATCCTTATGCCCTTATTTAACCTTCATTACCTTCTGAAAGGCTCTGTCTCTAAATACAGTTACTTGGGAATTAGGACTTCAACATATGAATTTTGAGGGGACATAATTTATTCCATAATAGTGTCCTTGTTATCAAAACTTATCAGTGATTGCTGGCCCTCTGGTAGAGAATGGACGAGACGGTGTGTAGCAAGTACAACTTGACTCAGTAATAAGCTCTGAAAGCTGTCAAGGTGACAGGGCATGGTGGCTCATACCTGTAATTCCAGCAATTTGGGAGGCCAAGGTAAGGGGATTGTTTGAGCCCAGGACTACCAACCTCAGCAGCATAGTGAGACCTTGTTTCTACAAAAAAATTAGCCTGGCGTAGGGGTGTACAGCTGTAGGCCTAACTACTCGGGAGGCTGAGGCAGAAGGATTGCCTGAGCCCAGGAGGTCAAGGCTGTGGTAGGCCATGATTGTGCCTGTACTCCAGCTTGGGTGACAGAATGAGACCCTGACTCAAAAAAAAAAAAAAAAAAAAAAAAAGGAGAGAGAGAGAGAATCATCCTGGTTACATTATATCAACTTTATTTGAATCCACCTTAACCCTGTTTGTCAATTCATCCTCCACTACCAGTTGAAAATTAAGGAATGAGCCGGGCTCAGTGGCTCAGCCTGTAATCTCGTGCCTTTGGGAGGTGGAGGTGAGTGAATTGCCTGAGCCCGTGGGTTCGAGACACGCCTGGGCAGCGAGACCTCATCTCTACAATAAATAAAAAAATCAGCCGGGCGTGGTAGCACATGC
>NW_007249335.1:322052-334785 GCF_000164805.1 Carlito syrichta | reverse complement strand
CTCCAGTCTGGGCGACAGAGTGAGACTCCAACTCAAAAAAAAAAAAGAAAGAAAGAAAATTAAGGAATGGACAAAAGTGATTAATTAATCTGACAAATGTTGTGTAATAAACTGGAATTCCTAACTATGAAGTATTAACTTTTAAAATGATTTACCAAATGTTGGGCTAATATTATAGAGTTGAGAGCTGTAAATTGTTTGAACTGGATAAGATTTTTCTACAATGACAAGCATTTCTGTCATTTTAGAATAGTTTGTAACAACATCATATTGTTGATAAATGGCTACCAGAAATAAAGAGTTAATTTTTTAATCGATGTGCCTTACAAAAGTAAAATTAAAGCAATCACTCATGGTAACATCGATCACTTAAAATAAAGTTGTAAAGAGTCTTTGTTTTTATATTTACATTTGATTAAAAAAATAAGAATTCATTCCCTAGATGCTACACTTTTGCTTTTAAACTAGAATGATATATTGATTCAAGTGCTTAATTTTTAAAACATTTTCTTCTTGAGAAATTAGTCTTCTGTCAACTCTTCTTCTGTACTCGGTTGGAATTCATAGCATTCCAGCTAAGAGGCTCAGCATTCATCTTTTATTCTATGGTGTTTAGCAATGAGAAAAGTTGCAGCTAGTTTTTCTTGCAATCATTTCCTTCCAAATAATCTCTTTTACTTTTGGGTCTTATACTGAGTAAGTATTATATGTCTAATGTATTTTTTCAAGCTATTTTATGTTCTGGTCTGTCTGTTTTCTTTCCAGGCCATACTGCATACTTATTAACCATGTATTCTTTTTTGTTCCTGAGTTATGGTAGCCTTACCTCAGTTGAGGTAGAGAATATACTTAGAGATACTTTTCTCCAAAGTAGGCTTACGTTTTCTTTGATCCCTTTATACTCTTTCACCCAAGTCCCACGTGACTAGAATTAATCAGTTGCTAGTTTTCTGTTCGGGGTTCAAAGTGTAGGTAGAAGTGGAGGTAAATTTCCAATGGAAGGTCAAGACTATGACCGTATCAACATTATCTCTGATCAATATTTTTTCACAAACTTTGTCAAACATTCACTAAAAATTGATTGCTTTCCAAATGCCAAGAAGATACTTTATTATTTTGTATGTATCATTGATTTAATCTCTCAAAAAAATCCCAAACGATTATCTCTACTTTACAGATAAATATATAAACCCTCAGCGTAGTTAAATATTATCCTCAAAGTTAAGAAGTAGCAGATTCTGGATTTATTCATATCAGTTCACTTTGAGCCTGTATTCTTAAACACTAGGCAACTCTGATTTTTCAGACAAAGTAAATATGAACAGTAAAAATGCATCACTTTTCTATATAAGATTTATCATGTAAAAAAGTAGTAAGAAAAAATCATGGGCACAAAATTTGATTCCATAGCATAACTCCCATTTTTTTTCTACCTTTGCCTTTTAATTGTTTCTTTTTAAACCTCCTTGTGATCTCAGTAAACCAAAGTCTTGCTTTGTTTTATCTTAAGATTTATTTCTGTTTATATAATTTAAAAAATTTAAAAAAATATTTTATGAACTGTGTGCCGAATAAGTCTATTCTGCATAATATTGAAAGAAGGAGGCTGTAGAGAGATTGGAGCAACTGGAGAATGCTGCTGATGAACAAGATTTATGAAAATTAAACTAGATGCATATCTTGAGTTAATCATATTTGGCTAAATTATGTTGTTATTGGTTACTTATCTTTCTTTTTAAAAATTTTTCTTTTAAAGATGGGTACAATTCAGGGTTAGGTATACAAGTGGTCATTGTACAGATAAAGTTTAGTCCTCAATTTGCTCCCCACTTAACCTAGTTTAAGATCAGATACCCTTACTGGTAAAGTGTGCCCCCCCACCCCTGGCAGTTTCCTGCTACTGTCAATCTCTATCTTATAGTATTATGATCAGTTTTATCATTTGTTGAATGAGGTTAAAGTTTCTTGTCACAAGCTTGTGAGAGGATTAAATGAGATTGTGCAGGAAAAGTTCCTTACAGGTGTAGAAACTAAATAATTACTATTATGTGTTCCTTACAGTGCACTGTGTCCTCTGTTCTTCAAATGAGTCACATGCTTCTTTCAGCATAACGCACTACATAATTGTCAGTTCATAGCTCCAAACCATGAGCCAATCTCCCCTCTCCCAACTTCTCTACCCACTGCAGATCTTCTTTCACTCTGATTTCATTGGCTTGGCTTTGAACTTTGGCTGCCTTTTGCATTTTGACTTTGTTGGACAGTATGACTATTTATTTTTTATTTATTGGTATTTCCTAATTGATTTTACTGTGACTCCATGTGAACCCATGTGTTCCCTGGTGGGAACCTCAACCTCCTTCTTTGACCTTGAATTTGGCTGCATGGATTCTAAATCTAATCCTAAACCCATGATCATTTCTCTAGCTAGGGCATCCCACCCAGTGCATTCATTGCTTGTGAGGGAAACATTTATACCACTTGCTTGGCAGATTTTAGAGCTTAAAAAAAAAGCTTATCTTAATTTATATATTTGTTTAGTATATAACTGTATATACTTTCCTTAATGGTAATCACAAAATGTGTTGCAATATACACTTATTACAGTCCACTGGTATTGATGTATTATCACTTCAGGTGAAGTATAGAAACCTTACTTCTATTTAGATTACTTTAACCTCCCCTCTTTTACAATATAATAGCCTTAGATATTTCTTCCACACTCTTCCCATGAGTGTGGGACTTTTTCCACAACATGAGATAGTGTTATAATTTTTCCCTTAGCCATAAAATATGTTTTATGACTCATGAAAAGGAAGATAACCTATTGTATGTATACTTATTTTTACCCCTTCTAAATTTTTTTTATTTTCTGAAATTTCAAAATTTCTGTGATATTTTTCTTTCTGTTCACAAAACTTCCTTGAGCTATCCATTAATGGTAGAATTGCTAGGGAAATATTTTCTTAGTTTTCCTTCATTTGAATTGTCTTTATTCTAAAGAATATTTGCATCAGATATAAAATTTACAGTTATTTTCATTTAGCCTTTTAAAAATGTCATGCCATTTCTTTTGGATGTTTATGGTCTTGGTTGAGAAATTCTGTCAGTTGAATTGGTGTGCTGAAATAAGCAATGTGTCACCTCTTTTTGCTGCTTTCAGGATTATTTTGTCTTTAACTTACAAAGTTTAATCATGCATTTTGACATTTTTTTTTCATTTATGCTATTTGGGAGTTATCCAAAATAGGGAGAAAAACACATACATGCACACACATGTAAGTACAGGAATCTCTTTAAAAGGGAAGAATGCAGCTCAAGAATATTGAGATATTGTAGGTTTAATTTTCGATCTTTGTAAGTCATACAAATGAATAAAGTCTAGTAAATTCATGACCTATAAATTTCAAACTAGACCAAGCAGGAGATAATAATTACATCTGTACTACTTCCAAATTGTAAATAATTCTTTGGATATGTGGTCCAACTTGTCAATACCAATTTTACAAATAAATTAAAATTGGGAAAATTAATATGTAAATCAGTATTTAAGACGAATGTTCAATTATGAGACTTTAGAAATAATCTAAAGGAAATCAAGGGCATCCAAATAAGACAAGAGGAAGCTAACCTATCCGTCTTTGTGGATGATATGATTTTATACTTAGAAAACCCAAGGGAGTCTGTTAAATGTCTCCTTGCACTGAGAAGCTACTTTGATAAAGTCTCCGGTTACACAATCAACATGCAAAATACAGTTAGTTGCATTTCTATACATTAGCACCAAGCAGGTTGAGAACCAGATAAAAAATACAGTCCCATTCACAATAGCCAAAAAAAATCAAAATCAAAATAAAATACCTTGGCATCAACATAACCAGAGAATTGAAACACCTTTATAAAGAGAACTACAAAACGCTGCTCAGAGAAATCAAGGATGACACAAACAAGTGGGAAAATATCTCATGCTCATGGAAGACTCAATATAGTCAAGATGTCCATCCTACCCAAGGCAATCTACAGATTTAATGCAATACCCATTAATTTAACAACATCATTTTTCAAAGACCAGAAAATGACAATACAGAAATTCATATGGAAACAAAAAAGAGTATGAGTAGTCAAAACAATCCTCAGCAAATGGAACAAAGTAGGGAGGTATCACATTTTCAGACTTTAAACTTTATTACAAGGTTGCAAGTAACCAAGATGGCATGGTACAGGAATATGCACATAGACCAACAAAACAGGACAGAGATTCTGAAAGTAAAAACACAATCTCTCAACCAACTTATCTTCGACAAAGCCACCAATAACAATCATTCAGGAAAGGAGTTCATTTTTAGCAAATAGTGCTGGGAAAACTGGCTAACCACATGCAGAAGAATGAAAATGGACCCCCTACCTATCACCATATACAAAAACCAACTCAAAATGGATTAAAGGCCTAGGAAAAAAAAAAGATCTAAACATAAAACTTCAGACTATAAGAAATGTAGAAAACAACCTTATGAACATCAGACTGCAATGAATTCCCGACAAGTCCCCAAAAGCAAATGCTATAAAAACTTAAATAAACAAGTTAGACCACATTAAACAGAAAAGTTTTTGCATAACAAAAGAAACCATCAAGAGAGTAAAGAGACAACCCAAGAATGGGAAAAAATATTTTCAAAGTATGCATCTAACAAATGCCTAAAATCCAGTATCTATAAGGAAATAAAAAAACTGAAAGGAAAAACAAACAACCCCGTTAAAAAGTGGGTAAAGGACATGAACAGAAACTTTTCAAAAGATGGCATATAAGCAGCCAACACACACATGAAAAAATACTTGGCCTTCATAATCATTGGATAAATGCAAATCAAAACTGAGATACCATCTAACTTCGGTAGGTAGGGATGACAAAATAAGTCAAAAAACAACAGTTGCTCATGCAGATATGGAGAAAAGGGAAAGCTTCTACACTGTTGTCCATTCTCCTTCTATAGAAAGCGGTGTGGCAGTTCCTAAAATAGCTAAAAAATTGATCTTACATATGATCTAGCAATCCTGGGAATATGCCTGGAGGAACTCTACCAAAAAGACACCTGCATGGGCATGTTATTGCTGCATGATTCGCAATAGCAAAAACATGGACCCACAAAGATGCCCATTGAAAGTGGGCTGGATAGAAAAAAAAGTGACACATACACACAATGGATTATTAGGCAGCCATAAAGAAGAACAAAATCATGAACTTCAAAGCAACTTGGATGGAGTTGGATACCCTTACACTAAGTGAACTATTACAGAAACAAAGAACTGAATACCACATGTTCTCATTCACAAATGGGCCCGAACACTCATCACATTAGCAAAAGGGTTTGTTCAGCGGTCAATGAGCACTGCTAGGAGAGGGAGAGAGGAAGTAGGGTGGGAGGCACATGACAACCCAAAGGGTACCTGGTTCACTACCAAGGGGAGTGAGGGCTGGTTAGAAAACCAAACTTCATCTGCATGCAGCCTGCTTATGTAATTAATCCTCACTTGTACCTCATGACTCCATAATAAATAAATAATTTGAAAAAATAATAACGATAATTCTTTGGAATGAATAAAACATTTTTATTTAATTTTTTTTCCAAGAAAACTGAAAGACAACCTCTATATATGTAGTTAGTTGAATTTTAAAGGCCACGATGCAAATGTGCATAATTAGAAATGTATGCATTTTTAATAGAATTTTACTTAGGGTCTTTTTGTTTTGTTTTGTTTTGGCATTTCCTGGTTGATCAAAGAATCTTCTATTAGTTTAAAGGATACCCATAGCTTCTAATGCTTTCTGGTATATATTTAATTAATTCAGAAATTTGTACTTCCATCTTTTATTTATTTATTTATTTATTTATTTATTTATTTATTTATTTGCCAGAGGATGATCCTCATTCAAGATCAGGTGATAAATAACATACTCAAAGGGGAAGAGAGTATAAAGAAGGGATTATTTACAAAGGTGTGGGCAAGGATAAGGGATATTAATAAGGGATGGTGAACCACTTAGGGATTTTCAACAGGGAGAAGCTGTTACTACTGCTATATCTTAAAGGCAACAGGAGAGGCAGTACCTTAAACCCAGTGAAGATGAGTAGTCATAAACATGGAGAAAAAAAAACAGCTACTGTCAAAATTTTTCTGGGTAGAAATATATAAACCAGAATGAAATGTGGAGGGAATGTGAGAAATGTGACTACCTTGACCTATTTTTCTCTCTCCCTCTTAACTCTTGCCAGTGCTTCTTATTGTTCAAACCAATCTTAATATAGATGGCAATAAAGCCTACCCAAAGGGGCAATTCATAAGAGTCAGCTCCAGATCCAGAGCAAAACAGAAAAGAATAAATATGGAGGGACAAATGAGAATCACTAGTCAAGGGCTTACATAGGGGAAAGATATCTTGTCTTTGCCTCCGTGAGTATCTTCCTGGATTCTACTATGATGTATAATTCCCATTGATTTAATCATAGGCTCTATTCCAACTGCTCTGGTTTTGAGTTCTTTTCTCCCTTGTCACTGGAAACTCCTAGGCTTTCTGTTCCTTCCTCATCCCAACTATATAGCCCTTAGCTGTATGTGAGCTTCTCATGGGGTAGAGGTACAGAAACATAAAAATCTTTTAAATGTTTTCTTGTGCTTATCCGAGTGCAAGAAGATTTGGGGAAATAATAATGCTCTCTCCTAATAATTCATGTCCTAACATTCAGTCTCAAAGCTGTCTCTTTATAGGATTCAATATAGAAAATATGACACTAGCCCATCTGCTCCTCTAGAGCTACTGGCCTTATGTTATAAAGCTCCTCTAGAACTACTGGCCTTATGTTATCTTCTCTCAACCCTGATAAACAGCTTGGGGATTTAAGATCTGTAGGAAAGGGTCACATCGTTCTTAGTATCCTTCAAAGATACTAATTTGCTTCATTTCCTTTCATGGCTCTCTCATTTCTCACCATATATTTTCATCTAGTTTGGAATGAAAGATGACTCATATCATCACTTTTTACTTTATTGTTTGTGACATAAACTATGACCTTTGATTTTTGAACAAAAGACAAAAATCAAAAACCTTGTACCCCACATCTTTAAAATAAAAAAAGTATATATATTTTAAAAACCTTGGTAAAACATCAAAAATTATTTCAAACAAGCAAACTATTCAAATTCAAAAGCACCTTGGTTTAAGATTACAGTATGAACTATGATTTTTCAAATCAATCTATTAAGAAATTTTGTTGACTATTTTGCTGTCATTTGTATTCCCCACCATCCAAGTCCCACCTGCCCAAGCAATGGATGCCACTACATTAATGGGTCGGGATCAGAGCAATAAGAAAAAAAAAAAGTTGTCATAGGAAAATCAAATCTGTTTTTATTTCCTAGTATGTTTTATGACATATACATACTTGAATAGATAGGTTTACTTTGGGAAGTTTTACCCTGAGAAGTGCAGAATGGTATACACATTGCATCCACAGTGCTCATTAAAGTGATGTGTCTATTTTGCTAGAAATTAATTTTATGATAATGGAAAAAATGGGCATGCAACTACTTTACTTCTAAATCTGCATTGTAAATTTCAAAATGAATGAATGCTAGTATTTGCCTACATCTTCTGTATACACATTTCAAAAAAATGTGCCTGTACCACATAACTCTTATCAACACAGCAGATTCACTAAAGGCTATGACAATAAGAATAATGTTCTTAAAGCTTCACTTCTCTTGAGATCAGCTCTACATTTTACTTTGCTACAAAGTGATTATCTAGAGAAATCACTCAGAAATTATAGATTTTTTTGCTTTAAAAAAAATTTAAATTTTGGAATCAGGAAGTACACAGACATGGACGTATGTATGGTGTTGTGGTAGAGATTGGGTCACAGGTGGCTCATTCCCCAGATTGTGAATATTGTGCACCATGGGTCATTTCTGAACCCTAGCTTTTCTCCCCATTTCCCCTTATTAGTGCCCCCAATGTCTATTATTTACGTTCTTGTGACTGTTTAGCTCCCACATATGAGCAAGAATATGTGGCACTTGGTTTTCTGTTTCTGAGTCTTAGGATGATGATCTTCAGCTCCATCCATGTTGCTGCAAAGGACATAATGTCATTCTTTTTATGGCTGTATAGAATTCCAGGGTGCATATATATCATATTTTCCTTACCCACTGATCTGTTGATGGGCATTAAGTTGATTCTACATCTTTGCAATTGTGAATTGTGCTGCGATGAAAATGCAGGTGCAGATGTCTGTGTTATATAACGACCTCTTTTTCTTAGGGTAGATACCTAGTAGTGGGAATGTCAGATCAAATGGTAGATCTACTACTAGTTCTTTAAGTAATCTCCATACTGCTTCCCATAGATGTTGTACTAATCTACACTCCCACTAACAGTGTATGTGTTCCCTTTTCTGCGCATCTGCACCGGCATCTATTGTTTATTGAATTTTTAATAATGGCCATTCTGACTGGTAAAAGGTAGTATTTCTTTGTGGTTTTAATTTTCATTTCTCTGATGATGGGTGATACTGAGCCATTTGTATATCTCCTTTTGAGAGGTGTCTGTTTATGTCATTTGCCCACTTTTTAATGGGGCTATTTGCTGTTTTCTTGCTGATTTGTTTGAATTCTTTGTAAATTTCGCATATTAGTCCTTTGTAAGATTCATAGTTTGACATATATTTTCCCATTATGTAGGTTGTTTATTTGTTCTTTTGATGATTTCTTTTTCTGTGCAGAAACTTTTAAACTTAATTAAGTCCCACTTATTTATTTTTATTCTAGTTGCATTTTCGTTTGGGGTTTTAGCCATAAATTTTTTGCCTAGGCCAATGTCCATAGGAGTTTTTGTAGATTTTATTCTGGGGTTGTTATTGTTTCATGTCTGACATTTTAGTCTTTATTTCATTGTGAACTGATTTTTGTAGATAAGGAGGGATAGGGATCAAGTTTCATTTTTTCTTCATGTAGCTATTCAATTTTCCCAGCACCATATGTAGAATATGTTGTCCTTTCCACAGTATATGTTTTTCTATGCTTTGTCAAAGATCAATTGATTGTAAGTATTTGAGTTTATTTCTGAATTATCTATTCTGTTCCATTGGTCTATGTGTCTGCTCCTGTACCAGCCCCATGTTGTTTCAGTAACTACAGCCTTGTAGTATAATTTGAAGTCAGGTATTGTGATACCTCCAGCTTTGTTCTTTTTACTTAGGATTGCTTTGGCTATTCTGGCTCTATTTTGGTTCCATATGACTTTTAAGATTTTTTTAAATTATATGAAAAATTATGCTGCTAGTTTGATAGAGATTGCATTGAATCTGTAAATTACTTTGGGTAATATGGTCATTTTAATAATGTAGATTCTTCCAATCCATGAGTATGGGAATTTTATCCATTTGTTTGTATCTTCTGCAAAGAAATTATACATTTTATTTGACTGACCACAGTCATATAAACATAAGATACAACTGCATTTTTGAAACATGTTTTTGGAGAATTTAAATGGTCTACTGAAATTGCCTTTCTCATCAAGGTAAAGAAAAGAAGGTCAAAGCATGTTTACACTTGGGAATTCAAAGGAACACAGTGAACATCATGCACTGTGGTAAACAGAGCCAGATAGGGCTAGCCTTCTTATTATTACACTATTCACTTTCTGTTTCTTGTTACCTTGGCAACAGATCTTTCTATAATTATTAATAGCTAATGAAAAATAAAAAGTCTCAAAAAATTTAACAGTTTGACTACTAATCTTTCAAATGTAATTCTTTAAACACTTCAGCTCAAAAAATGTGTTTGCAATGGTTTGATTGCTGCAAATACAAGCTATCACAAATATATTAGTTTGACTGTTAAATATTTAAACTATGTGAATTATGAGATTTTATGTTAATTTATCTAGTATCCATGAAATAATTTACCAACTTTGTGTCAATTTTTCAATTCAACAAACATGTGGTTTCTCTGTTGAATAGAAAATATTTTGACTGTCTTTTTACTATAGTTTTCAAAATAATAGAGTGTCCTCTTTCATATCTGATAAATCTTATTCAAATACAATTGAGTGATTTTTTTTGGACAGTTATAATTGAGAGAGTTTCTGCAGACTAATGTGTTAAACAATATTTAGGTCAAACTCTTCCTTCATTCCAAATCAAAAAACCAACCAACCAATCAACCAACCAACCAACCAACCAACCAACAGTAACTAGAACAAAACAAAGACAAAAATACCCACTGCATATACAGATATCTAAAATAATAAATACATAAATAAGCAGTAATATAATGATGGTCTCCAAATCTATGAGTAAGATCATTGCCTATTTATTTATCTATTTATTTAGAGTTGGGTCTCACTCTGCCATCTAAATAGGGAGTGCAGTGGCATGTTCATGGCTCACCACAACCTCGACCTCCTGGGCTCAGGTAATTCTTCTACTTTGGCATCTCGAGTAACTGAGACTACAGACACCTCCAACTCAGGTAATTTTTTGCTGTTTTGTAGAGATGAGGTATATCTATGTCGCCTATACTAGTCTTGAACTCCTGGATTCAAGTAATCCTCCCACCTTCACCTCCCAAAGTGCTGGAATTATAGATGTGAGTTAACATGCCCAGACAGGCAATGCCTTTCTGAAGCAAACTGACTTACTAATATAAATATATTTATATTTATATCTGTATACATATATAATATATTAGACAGATATAGTGATATAGAATTTATTACATATGTGTATGTATGTGTGTATCCAATCTCAAAGGATTACATACTAAATGATTTCATTTATATACCTACCTTGAAGTGAAAAAATTATAATGACAGATACATCAGTATTCAGAGGTTAGAGGTAGAAAATTGTGACTATTGAGAAGTAATATGAAAGACGTTGTATGTGTGTGTGCTGGGGGGGATGATAATAAAGTTCTGTGCTCTTATTGTGGTTTTGATTATGAAAATCTATACATGTGACAAAATTTTATACAGTCATACTCCTTCTCTACTCAGCACACACATGCACTCATAATCACATACACACAAGTAAACACAAAGTCATGCAAAACTTGATAAATTCCAATAAAGGTCTGAAAGTTAATAATTTTGTGCCTATGTTAATTTCCTTATTTTGACATTATGCTATGGTTATGTAAGACATTATTGGGAAAAATATGAGAAGAGTACATGAGAAATCTCAGTACTATTTTTGTACTCCTGGTGAGTCTTAAATGCTTTCAAATAAAAATTTTATTTTTAAAGAATGACCCAGATATAACATAGAGGTTAGAATTAGCAGAATGGTCAATAAAATATTTATTATAATAATCTATATGCTTAGAAAGTTAGAGACCTGAAAAGATATAGAAATGATTGAAATCAACCTTCTAGAGAAATGTCTAAGATGGAAACTAAAATATCTAAGATGAAAATATACTAAATTCTATAATTATACTGTAATTATGTAAGAGAATAACTTTAAGAAATTACTGGTTTAAAATTATTTTGAAACTTTTTTTAAAAGAAAGAAAATGGGGCTTAGAGTTAGTAAGTGATTTATCTATGGGCTCATAGGTATTGAATGTCAGAACCTACCCAGTATTCTATCCAGTATCATACGATAAACTTTCTTGCAGTGGCTCCCTCTTTTTCTTTTGTATTTCTTTAAACAACTTATTTAGGTTCTTATTCTTACATTGGATGACTTTATTTCATGCTATATCTTCCTTACATTTTCATCCAGAAAATCTGCATCTTTATACAAACTGAAGTTTTTCAAGTTGTTGATACTCTTGTAGATAAGAGTACTAGGAGTAAACAAATTTAATGTATTCTATGTGATCTATTCAAATGAACTGTCTAAAAATTTAGAATAAATTATTGTAGTACTGATTTTATGGCAAACTCATTTGTTACTATAGAATAAGAAATGTATTTCTGAACTCTGAGTACAAATTTGGTGTTGATGTCAAAGAATTATACAACTCAATGGCAAAACTCTCATAGAAATGTCAGTAAACATGAACCAAGTGATGGGATTCTTCAGAAGAAACATTATGGTACTATTATACTGCTGGTGGGAATGCAGACTAATACAACCTCTTTGGAAGTGTGGCGATTTTTGAAGGAACTAGAAATTGACCTTCCGTATGACCCAGCAATTCCCCTATTGGGAATATACCCGGAGGAATGCAAATCATTCTACAAAAAAGATACCTACACACATCTGTTTGTTGCAGCTGTATTCACAATAGCAAAAACATGGAACCAACTGTGCTGCCCATCGAAGCTGGACTGGATTAAAAAATGTGGTACATATACACAATGGAATATTATGCTGCCATAAAGAAGGACAAATATATAGGCTTTGTAGCAAATTGGATGGATTTGGAGTTGATTATACTCAGTGATTTATCACAGAAACAAAGAACTGAGTTCCATATGTTCTCACTCAGGGGTGATCTTGAATAATTATAATGCTATAAGAAAGTAATTGGCAGTAGCGGAAAACTTTCAGGGGAAGGGGGTATGACTGGCATTTGGGAAAACTGCTAGGGGAGGGAGGAGCATACCTCATCAACAAGCGTACCTACATGACCAATGTTTGTATACCTAACCCTGAATTGTACCCTACATCTTTATAATAAATAAATAATTTTTTTTTTTTTGAGTTGTAGCCTCACTCTATCTCCC
>NW_007249335.1:306191-322032 GCF_000164805.1 Carlito syrichta | reverse complement strand
TGCAGTGGCCGCTCCCAGCCACCACAGCCTCGACCTGCTGGGTTCTGGCGATCCTTCTGCCTCAGCCTTCCAAGTAGCCGGAATTACAGGAATGCGCTACCACGTCCAGCTGCTTTTTTGATTTATTGTGGAGATGAGGTCTTGCTGCCCAGGCGGGTCTTCAACCCGCTGGCTCAGGCAATCCACTCACCTCAGCCTCCCGAAGGCGCAGGATTACAGGCTGAGCCACCAAGTCCAGCAATAATTTTTTAAAAGAGAAACATTTAGTCTTTTAGTAGATTTTTTTAAGGGACAATTAAAGTCAAGAAGTGAATTCTTTTTATGCTAAATTTTGAATAAAAATATATTATTTACTGAAATTTTTATCATGGCCATTAAGGTAACAGGATTTTACTTATAAATAAAGCTACTTTATTAATCATACACCATGTTTTAGGAATGTTCTATGCATTTTGTTTTCATTACCTTACTCTTGCAGTCATTATACAAATAAAGAAATTGAGGTTACAAGCACTAGTAACTTGGTTCAAATAACACATCTAGTAAATGGAAAAGTTGGTATTTAGCCCATAGTTGGTCTGAGAAGAGAGTACACATTACTGTTGGCATCCATTCCTCTATACTCTTCCTGAATGAACAGCTCCATTTAGCTGTCTCATAGGCAACTCAGATTTAACATGTAGTGACACAGGGCTGCGTGAAGGAACTTTAGATCTATCCCCTTTCCCACCTCATGTACACTCATGTACTCATACAGTCATACAGCAATATTTTTGGGTATGGGCAAGTGATATTTTCTCAACCTTATGTAAAGTGCTATAAAAACACAAATGTTTAACAGCTTCATCCTTCTTGATTTGCAAACATAAGGCCATGTTACTTATAATCTGGAAGTGCTGTTTAATTCTAAATTGTTCAAAACTGATCTTGTGTTTTCTCACTAAATAGTAACTGGTTTCATAGTCTCTAATATTGCTTATATAACAGTCAACTTTCTAGTCATTCTAGTGAAAAAATGCCAAATCTTTAATTTTTCTCTTTCTTTGGCCCCCCTATCTAATCAGTTGTTATCATCTATTAATTCTGCTTCATTAGGAGTTCTTCAACTTTGTGATTTCTTTATATTTAATTTTTTTCTAACATTCTGTGATTTCTATTTATCTTTTTGCTTTTTCATGACTCTCGGTGCCCATATTTCCTTTTTTCTTTTAGATTGATTGATTTTCTTCATAGTCACACTTTCTTTCCCCTAAACACACATCCATACACTCATTCTACTAGCCTGAAGTCAGAATAATCTATGTCTATGTTTTAGTGGTTACCTGTAAAGCATAACATGCATACTTGGATTTAGGAACAAAAACAATACAATGGCTTTAGAATGACTAATTTTCATTTATTTATCTTTTTATATCTTATTGATGTCTTACTTTTTGTTGTACTTTTGACTATTTTTTATTACTTTCCATATTAGTCATCAAGCTATTATTATTGTCTTATAATGTCAAGTCTTATTTTTCATTTGCTTACATTTGCCAACTTTCGAACTGACCATTTCTTTTAAATATTTGTTTTACTTCCAGATTGTCTTCTGAAAAATATACATTTGGATTGCTAGAAAGAGGGTCTGTGCTAACTCTCTCTTTTTTGTTTGCTATCATTTTGTCTCATTTGTAATGAAAGTTTCATGAGGAATGTGTGTGTAGACAGCCCCTAGACAACCCCCATTGATCTCTGCCTCCTGTACTTATGTTCTAACATAATCTTCTCCCCTTGAATATGGGCTTGATCCAGTGTCTCTTTTCTAACAAATAGAACATGATAAAAATCGTGAGGTGTCTTACCAAAAATCTGTGACTTCTATCTTGTTGTCTTCTTATTCAGTCTCCAAGGCTCACCCTAATGAAAGTCAGCTGTCATGTTTTGAGCTGTTAATGGCAAAGAGTCACATAACAAAGAACTCAGGGACACATTCAAGTAACAGTTATCGAGGAACTGACATTCGGCGTCCAACAGTCTGTACAAAACCGCATCCTGCCAATACCCAAAGAGTAAGTAATAGCATTTGCTACAACTTCATTGAAAATTTACAGGAATATTTTCTTCTTCTGAATTCTCATAGCACTTCACTTTTTTCTCTTTATGGAACTTATTTTCAATCATGTGTTAGATTTGTATAATGTACATATCATAGTTATCTTAGTATATTCTAAGCTACTTTTGTGTTAGGATTTATTATTTATTTGGATAAAATATTTATGGAGTATCTAATATACTCTTGGTACTGCTGAGAACAAAATTAAAAGAGAAAAGGAAGGTGAAGTGAAATGCTATTGTAAGCAAATAATCTTAAGTAATTATGTATAATGGGGTGACAGAACTTTCATTCTTCTTTGGAAAAGAAGGAAATTGGTTCTCTTGTTAATTAGATGGTGACCGCATTCTCTGTAGATGGATAGACATTAATCATAAAATATGCCTTTACTTAAGATTTGCTCTTAATCAGACACTGTATTTACCATGAGATATATAGAATAAACTTACCATTGAATAATTCACTATTTTATGGAGAAGACAGTAAGGAAATCATTCTTTTGCAATGTGATTATAGAGTTAGTGGACTTGAAGAAGGTACTTAACATATGATACAGTAGGGAGAGTTGGAATTAGATAAGTCTCCTCAAACTAACTGATTCAGCCAGGTAAAGAAAGGATAAAGGGAGATGGGGGTGAGAAATTATATCATAAGCAGAAGAAATAGTAAATGTGAGAGCATGAAGCTATCAGGGATTAAACCTACAGTTCTTTTAATATTACATAGGCATCTTGGAGCACACTGTGTTAAGGTTATGATGAGCAATGGAAATTAAGTTACAAGATTGATGCCATAAAGGGCAGTGTATGACATTCATGGTAAGGAGCATGGATTTTATTCTGAAGGTTATTAAAGCCACTGAAACAAAAAGTTATGTTAGTGTCACCTAAACACTAGCTATTTACAGGTGATCCACGGACCAGCAGCAACAGCATCACTTAGAAGATTATTAGAATGCAGAATCATGGGTCCCACCAAAGATTTACTGAATCAGAATCTAAAGTTTGTAAAGCACTGGCCTAGACCAGGGGAGTTTGAGACACCTATCTATTAAAGGCACTATGTATGACTATCAAACTATAGTTTTTGCCCAATTTCCTTGACTAAAAAGACTCTAATTTCATTCAGGATGATTAAATGTGTGTCTAAGTCTATCCAGGTACTCTCATTCCCCTTACTAAGGTTAGGGTGAGCATAAAACCCAGCCTAATCAATGGGACAAAAAGTATGTCCTGGGTGTATAAATGAAAAAGGTATTTCTGATGTTAAAGAATAAGCACCTTATCTACTTTTAGGTCATTAAGTGATATCTGCACCTGTACCACCCATGAGAGGAGAAAGTCAAAGAATAAAGGTAACATTCTAAAGTTGGATGAATTGAAAGGTGCATAGACTCTATGTCCCTGATGATTTTGCTTAGCCACTGATTTGATACCACTGGAGCCAGCCTATCTCCCTGATTCTTGTTATGAGATACAGATACTTTCCTTCGTTAAGCCATATTGAATTATGGTTTTTCCCATGTTCAGGAAAATCATCCTAATGGATCCAAATGCTGACTGATGGAAGGTCTGCTTGCTGTGACAATAACTTCTATCAGAATCTTGTCCCTTCATCTCTTGAGATATTCTAAACAATGACTAGAGGTGAATTAAACATGTTTCCAGAGTGACTATAAGTAACTTCTCGTCCCACCTTTATCTTTGGTTCTCAGGACATTTGATGTGTCTTCCAGTGATTCTCTGTGTCTATCTCGGGTTGGATCTCTAGATACTTTGATGTCAAGGATATCTGCATTTTGTCTACTTCCACCAGCATATTCTCTCTCTCCCTCTCTTCCTTTCCTTCCTTTCCTTTCTTTCCTTCCCTTCCCTTTCCTTCCTTTCTTCTTTCTTTCTCTCCCACTTCTTTCTTTCAAATAGGAGTCTCACTCTGTGCCCAAGTTGCAGTGCAGTGGCATGCTCACAGTCATTAAAGCCTCGATCTGCTAGGCTTCGGTGACCCTTCTGTCTCAGTCTTTCAAGTAGCTGGAACCACAGGCATATGCCAGCATTCTTGGCTAATTTTTTGTTTGTTTGACTTATTGTGGAGATGAGAGCTCATCAAGTTTCCTAGGTTGGTTTTGGACCCCTGGACTCAGGCAATCCTCTGACTTCCACCTCCCAAAGTGCTGGGATTACAGGCGTGAGCCACTGCGCCCAGTCATATTTTCTTACTATCTTATCTCAACTTCCTACTTCTCACTGGTTAGTAAAAATAGAACTTTCTTCAAGTGTTTGTCTAAGAAGAGAAGATGCTTAGCTTTAGAGATCCTATGCTTCATAATAACTATATCAGGGTTTTATTTCATGACACTTATCTTTGCAGAATGCATAGGTGCATTGAGGGTAAGATACACAGCTGGGTTGAGTGGACTCAAGTGTGGCTTCACAAAGCACCTGAAAAAATAGTTCATAGTTGCGAGCAAAAACTGCTGTTAGGTATAGTTCACCTTGATTAATTTTTCTCTTCTTTTGGAAATTTTTTCTCAGGACCACAGTTGTCGTTTCCCCAAATCAGGTTTCTGTAGGATTTTCCAATGCATCATACATGTGTGCATAGGTCTGGACTCCTGCTGTGACCCATGTTCAATTTTATTCTCATAAAAGTTCCGGATCCCGATAGCTTAGGATATGTTACTTAGTCCTTGTTTGGGTGCTCAGGTGTTACTTGTACAGGGACATTAAGCACCACTAACAGGAGTGCTATCTATATGTAAATGCAAAAAATTAGCAAAGCAACCAAAGGACCTAAAGAAAACTAAAATAAATAAATAAATAAATCTACACTTTGAACTTATCCGTATAGAATAGGATGAATACAGAGACAGATAGACGGGAGGCAGATGGATCAGTTTGATGGCTGCCACAAAATAAGTGAGAAATGATTATTGACTGAGTTAAACAGCTGGGACTGTAGGACATGCAGTAAAGAGAGCCAATATGTGAGACATTTTCATTGTCAAATTTAATATGGGACATGGAGGAAAAGGAGAAATCTAGAATGTTCCCAGGTTTCAGTCTGTTCCATATAAATTTTTGCACTTTTTTTCCTTTTGTTGCCAGAGGACTATGTTTTATTAAGAGGTGGCATGGGTTTAGGATACCATATAGAGATTAACTTGACCTCATTAACCCAATGTACACTGTGTAAGACCAAGAGAAATTATAGCCATGCTAAGAGGAGCATCTTGAGGTCCTAAATAAAATGATGCAATGCAGCAAAACAAGTGTAATGCATTCTGCCTGTCCTTTCTACTCGGTTCTTCAGGGGAGTATTTATTTGTGAGGAATCTTAGCACATATTATGCTGAAAGTATTTACTGCCAGCACATACTTATCCCCTCTTAACCTATAATGGGAAGGAAAGAAAGTTGTAAAAACAATGAAAATATACAGAATATGTATGCAGGTTTCATGTTAATTTTGCAAGTCAAATAGATTATTCTTAGATATGAGGGTCTCCCAAAACTATTCCAGTATGGGAAAGTTTGGGCTTTCACAAACCAGTTGGTTTGAGATTGCACAACTAAAAAGAGTCACATTTCTTCCCTACAGCTGTGCACAAAAAGAAGCAATTATATCTGTTAGAAAATACAGAGGGTGCAGAACTTTCAGACCTTCCAGTTGCTCATGAAATTGGTTGGTATTTGTATGCTCTACCCCGGTGCCTGTCTCAATGGTCTTACAGCTAATACTCAGTCCCGTTTCTTAAAGAAACAGTCTACTCAGCTAAATGCTGATGGTGCCTGCTGTTTATAATTCCTCTAGCACAACCTAATCTTTAAAAAAAAAAAAAGGTGAAAAACACCATCGTGTTTTCACATCAGGATGTGGGAAATATTTTTTCCCAGTAAATGAAAATTAATAGCTGACTGAATTTTGGTAATTATTTCTTCACTCTCAATTTGTGCTGATAGAAGACTCTATAATGCTTTAAAAGATTTTTTGTTTCAAAGAAGATCTTCATAGCCCATTCTTCTCCCAGCAATGATAAGTTTAGCAGTGAGCTTGTTATTTTTCCTCTTTGGGTCATGACACTTTGATTTAGTCATTCCTAAAAGGCATTTGTTATGAAGTGAATCTGAAAGAGATTTTTATAATATGCCCCTGAATTTGCTCATTTGGGACTGGGAGTTTGTTTTGTCATTCTTGTTATTTAGAAATGATCTTTGAATGCAGCAGTGCATTTACTAATGCGTTGTATTTGTGAGACTCATTAATATCCTGACTTAGAATATCCGAACTGTGATATTTCCAGTCACATATAGAGTTATTGCTTTGTATTTGATAAATTATGTGACTTTACCTTATATAATGTTATTATTTATGCACATTTTCCATTTTCAGAAATGTGTTATTCTTTCCTTTCCATATTGCTTGTCAGGATTTTAGAGGACAGTTGAAAATCTACTTGGATTTACACTGGCAATGAGAGGGAAATTTCCCTAAAGGGAGACTGGAAGCTGTATTCTCTTTGAGTAAACCCCTGTGGTGTGAGGATGGTGATTGGCAGTAGCTGACATGGACACCTACATTCTGTCAGTCCTCATTTTGAACCCATATAGTCTCCAGCTGAATGCAAAACATGGAGTATTTCAGAAGTGCCAAAGGCACCAATTGTGACGGGAACTGGCATTTGAGAAATAGTCTGACCCCTAGACAATGCAAGCAAAACACATCATGTGTCTACCATTTGTGAAATGCACCTTTTGAGTTCTCTCTATGTTGCTAGATCTGTGCCTCTGGACTTTTTGCTGATAGTTGCCCTATCGCCCTTTAGTATCCCAACTGTGAGAGAAAAGAAACTTCTGGTTTTTCTCTCTCTTATTAGCACATTTGGAATGTGCAGTGTTCTACTGTTGAATTTCATAAAAGTTCTGCCTTGGGCAGCAATCATATCAGCCTTCAGTGACTAGAGCTAAGTAAAGCAACCCCAGGAGGGCTATCAGTATCCCTACCTTCCTCTGCTACTCATGGTACCCTGGGAAATGGCTGGTCCAAAGTCTTGATACCACAGAGGATTCTGCCTTGGAATTGTCAGAAGAGTAGTGTCATTTTTATCACTACTCAAATCACCATTCACATACCAAGGTTGGACTAATAACTTTGTCTGCATTATGAGTGCATTCACTTTTGGTGGTGGTTCATAACTCCTGTGTAAATGAATAAATGTTGTGCTCTTGACTTAAAGAGTAACCAGATTTTAAAGGTAAAGTATAAATTAAGATGTGTCATGAAGTATTGGACTTTTTTGAAATCTAAATGAGATCATAAATAACAGATGAAATGCAATGACTTAGAACTTAAAAATAAATGACTGTATAGAGATCTGAATTTTCAATTAGATTCAGATAAGCATGTCAAAATTTGGTGCTTCTGTGTATTTAAAACTTTGGTCAGCCTGGTTCTGGCTCAATTCTATCACTTCAGTAGCTGTGTGTGTGTGAGTTAATGGCTAAATTGCTAGCAGAACTATTAACAGTATGCTGCTGATTAATCTGATGACCCATGGTCTAAAATACAACATCCTCTATTATGCTGATTATGCATAAGACAATTGTTAGTTTTCCTTACATAAATTCAATAAAGATGTTAGAAATAGAAACATGAGATCCTTCTCTAGGAATTCACTGGAAAAGTGTAATTAATCAAACTGTGACAGGCAAAGTCTCCTCAAAGGTCAAAACAATATCTAAGATGTAAACTGTTTAAATATACTGTTTAAGTAAAAAATGGTCTGTTTGGTCAATACTTCCACATTAGAAACAAGTGCTAATAACTACTATATGTGGTCAGTAGAATAATGACAACCTCTTCTCCATCCCAAAGAAATCTACACTCTAATCTCTGGAACCTGTGAATATGTTATCTTGCATAGCAAACTTGACTTTAATAGTTAATCATGAATACAGACCTTGAGGTGGGGATATAATCTTTAATTATCTAGTTGACTTAATCCTATGGAATGATTTTTTGAAAGTGGAGAACCTATCCTGACTGGTTTAGAAAGATGAAGAAGAAAGAGGAAGGAGGAAAGATTCAAAGATGAGAGGGATTGGGTTGCCAATGAAGGTTTTTTGTTTGTTTGTTTGTTTTTGGGTCAGAGTCTCACTCTGTCACCCAGGCTGGAGTGCAGTGGCATGCTCACGGCCACTGAAGCCTCTACCTGCTGGGCTCAGGTGATCCTTCTGCCTCAGCCTTCCAAGTAGCTGGAACCACGTCCAGCTAATTTTTTGAATTATTGTACAGATGAGGTCTTGCCATGTTGCTCAGGCTGGTCTCGAATCTCTGAGCTCAAGCAAACCTCTTGCCTCTGCCTCACAAATTGCTGGAATTATAGGCTTGAGCCGCCCAAGGTTTTGCAGATGGAGGAAGAGAACCATCAACCAAGGAATCCCAGAAGCCTGCCATTGCTCTTGGCTGGTAGTTAGCAAGAAATCAGGAATCTCAATTTTACAACCACAAGCAAATGGATTGTGCTGATTACCCAAATGACCAGGAAAAGGGAATCGAAACCCGAGAACCTCCAGAAAAGAATAGTCCTGCTGCCACCTTGATTTCTGCTCACTAGGATCCAGGTTGGACTTCTAGCCTGCAGAACAAGATAATACACTTGTGTTGTTTAAGCCACTAAATGTGGGAATTTGTTCCAGCAGCAAAAAGAAACTAATATTCTGCATTAAAGATGAGGCATCTACCTATCTCATCTATCTATCTAAATGTCTGTATCTATCATCTATCTATGCAGTGTTTGTTAAACCTTACAATATGGCACCACATATATTCCTTAAGGATTTCTGTACACTTCAACTGAGGAGAGGAGGATGCAAGCAAGTGGGTCTTCTGACTCTCACTACACTTCAACTACATTACTTCCCCTTTTTCATGTCATTTGAATAATGTCATGTCATTCTGCTCTTGAAGCACTTCAAAATACTGTTATATTGCATTTTCTCTTTTATTCAAAATGAGTACAAAAAACATAAAATGAAAGTTTCTGTTCTAATGATAAAATACAGGTCTTGCAACCTTGGCAAAGGTGGAACTCATTAGGAGAGCTCAAAATGAAAAATAATTTGACTCAATGGATGGTCATTAGGTCTAAGCCTGTCAATTCTGTGTTCTCTTGTGATGAGAAAGAACAAAGTAGGAAAATGTATGAGATGCTTGAAATATATCAGCAAAGATTACATCTAAAATGTGATATGCAATTAGAGATTTTAAAATATTTTAAGCTCATGGGAGGAAAATTCCCTTTTTTAAAAACATGCAAGCCATATGTTTAAGTCAAACACATTTTCAGCATAATAATATATACGAGGGATGTCTAAAGAGAGGATGCTTCAGTCAGAAGAAAGGGTTTCAGAAAATCATTGAAAAAAGAGAGTGAGGAAGGCATATAATGGCACCATTCCTAAGTTTCAGGGGAGAGAGAATGTGCTCTAGACCACAGGTAATCGTCCAGTCTTTGTAGCAAGTTTGTCTCTATTTGGAACAAAAATAAATCACGTCCTCATGACTCAATGATAGTACTACTTCATATTCCAATAACAGTTTTTCTGATAACAATTGGCCTTTGTGTAGGTTTGCCTGAAGGATTGAAAGTGCTTTTCAGTCCAGATAAACTCAAAAGTCATAATTCTTCTTATAAATAGTTAACTTCTCTAACTATATGCATGTAGATACATGAAAGAAGGAACAAAAGAAATAAGCAAATAAATACATATGCAAATATGGATATAACATATATTTATATAGATAAATATAGGTATATGAATCAATAAACATATATATTAGTTTCTAGGTCTTTCCGAACTGGAATATCATAAGATAATTACATGTTGATGCTCTAAAACATCCACTGAATGTTATGAATTAACTTCTTACTTATGCCTTTAAAATAGTACTTATTGGAATAATTAAGAATCTGGTCACTTAAAACATTTTCTACGTGATGTTATTCAATCTGGAGCCCCAGATGAGAAACCTCAATTAATATGGATTGATTAGCATGAGTTAACTTGTTATTCATAAACCTCACATTTCCAAGTTTGCAAACTTGAAAACCAAACCCCAAGTTGTGGTGTTTAACTAAATTTTTATTTTTCAGCAGTCAGTTTGCTTTCTTAAACAACTTTTCCTCTCTCCTATACTTTCCTTTGCATCATAAACTAATGGTGAGCTGTCTCACCTTCTAGCCTAATTTTGTATAGCATCCTCCTTAAAATAGTACTCAATCATTGAAAATGATAAGAGGATGCCTCTTACTCTACTCATCATTTCTTTAACTAATTGGATGTATATTTTCAATATATCAAAAAAAGATACAAGATGATAACATATATATTGAGAAATTACTGTAATGACAAATAGTACGTAAGTGCTTTTAAAGTATTATCTCTTAATTTTCATAACACTATGAGATAAAAGCTATCACCAACTCCATGTTACAGGAAGAGAGTTTGAGGCTGAGAGAGTTCATCATTGGCCTTAGATCAATTGGTTTTGATACTGGGATTTCAATTCACAAAATCTGACTTCATAGTCCGGGAAATATTTTTTCTTTTATAACTACATGTCACATTCACTAAAGTACAAAATAGTTGAACATACTCTGTTTGGGATTTTGCCTCCAGGTTACCATTTTATTATTAACAATACATTACATATAAGATTTTCCAATAAGTATGCAAACTGCTGTTATATGTTTTGCCTCAATTTATCAAGAAAATATATCTGAAAAGTAGAAAGAAAAATTTGTAGTAAAGTTTCTTTTATTAATGCAATTTTTTTGACCACCAATCAAAATAGTATAGAATTTTATTTTCCAACTTTTGATTAGGAAAATGAAGCTTGTCCAAAGTAAAGACATGCCCAAGGTAACATATACCATGCAGTGGGCCAAGATGAACACCTTGACCTTCCAACATCTACTGCATGTACTTTCTTTCATCAGATCTTGTGACTTTAATATACCCTATTATATGTATGTTACTTGATATGAAACTCCCGTTACAGATTTAAGTATGACTTCTTCCGAAAAATCCTCTTTGCCAGTTTAGCCAGAGTGATCTTTTTCTCAAGTTACTATTGCCTTTTTTTCATGTTTTTCTTTGTATATTATATTTATATTTTGCCTTTTTCTCCTAGATTTTAATAGTTGTAAGAGAAGGCAATCTCTCTGTTTCTTCCTCTGATCCTGATTATAATGCTTGGACCTATAAGGTTAGGTAGACAGTGGAATGAAAAGGGAATGAGAGAATTAATTATTAAGCATGTGTCAGTATTGAAAAAATAGTTGACCAAAGACAATAATTATGCAAAGTCTTGTAATCTTTTCATCTTCATGCTTTCCCATGCTTACATGTAATTACTGGTTTCAAAAGTTTTTCAAACCATTTCTCATTCCCACCACCCCCCCAAAAAAATCAACAAATAAAATTACAATAGACAGCAAGAAGTATGCGAATGGGCACACATTTCCTCATTACTCTGGCTAGAAAAGCAATAAAAATAAAATCGTAGTGTCTAGAATGTTGTTTTATACTAAAATAATGTCTTATACTTTTGTCATTTCTTTCTTGTGGTAGGATATAGCATACTTAATAAATTAAGTGCCTCTGTGTTAGTACTAGATTTAATGTTAAACTGTCAGCAACTTAAGGCACCATATATAGTGCTTTGTCCTTGAATACTGTATATTGAATTCATTTTTTACCTCCTATGATTTATTGTGACTGTATTTCGGTTCCACCATTAAATATTACATTCCTAAAGATTATATACTTATTTTTCCCCAAGTTCTGTATATTTTTACTCTTCCCTAAAATCTTAAAATTCTCACAGGCAATATTACTAACTAGGCTAAATTATTTATCAAATCGTCACACCTTATTAAGTATGTGCAATGTTCCCAACCCGATGATAGACACTGGTTGAACAGAAATCAGCATCTTATATCTTCCTAGGACTCACACTCTGGTGGACTCAATAACTTTAATTCAGGCTCTCCTAACTTTTCATTTATCTATAGTCAATTTCTTAATGCCATTAATGTTTCTTTTTACTATAGGAAACATAAGTGAATAATATAAAATGTCTTCCTTATCACTCAATTTTTGGAATAGTATTTCAAAAAAGTCATTGTAAAGCAATATCGGGCATTAATCTTCTATACCAAATGAAATTAGACTCTTTTTTAAATTGTTTACAAATTTGGATTAAGTTGATTGATCTTCTGTTCCTGCACCAGAATCTTATAAAATGGATTCATTATCAATTTTCGTTCCCCCAAGGCCAATGTCATAATTTACTGAATTTAAAATCTTTTTTAATCATGTTTTTTCCAGAGTCCTAAACATATTTGGAATTTTAGTTTAGTTATAATTGAGATATGTAATTTTTCAAGTAACTCTTTAGAAAGTCCATTAACATTAATAAAATTATGCATATAATGATCTTATGCTCCCAGAACCTTACATATAGGAAAATAATGACTTATAATTTGGGGTCATATAAGTAAAACCACATGATGATTATTTTAATCTACCAAAACCTAATAATAATTCTTAACTTTCCTTACCTATGTTAGCAAGTCATAAAAAGTTAAAGACTACTACAGAGATTTGTTTATTTAATTTTACATGAAATTTTTTTCTCTTTTGTCATGTTGACTTATTTTAGATGAACACATTATTATTATCTTGTTTCAGAGTTTCAAGTGGAAAAGAAAATTTGTAGTTAAAAAGCACTCTGGATGGATACTGTGGCACACTCAGAAGTAATAGCTGAGATATATAAACAATGAGCATAGTAGATCTTAAAAACATACCATGGAGAAAAAAAATTAAACACATACACACAAAATACAGACTATACAAGAATACATGCAAATACATGGTTATCCATCTATATATAGACATGTATGACAAATATGTAAATAGTTACCTTTTTTGGTAAGTAGAGAAATGAGAATAGAAAATTGGGAAAAAGAAAAATTAAAATTAAACAACAACAACAAAAGCCCTGCCAAGGTCAATCTGTGTCATGAGCTGAGACACATGGTTAATACGACCCTCTGTATCTGAGGTCCAGAAAAACAAATAAATTTTAAAAAAAGAAAAAAAATTCCTCTCATTAAAAAGTAACACTTTAACACGGTTAATTTTGGTATGTTATGTATAGCGTGATCTATGAGGAGCAGTGACAACTAAACATTGAAACTGTACCAACCCTTTCACCACTTTTTTTTTTATTTGTATTTTTTTCTGTAGGGGGTGCAAATAGTTTTTGGCTACATGGAGCATTGTATAGTGGCAAAGAAGCCTGAGCTTTAAGTGTACAATTCCCTCTTGTGCACATTACACCCAATAGTTGATATTTCATCCCTTCACTCCTTCCCATCCTCCCCTTTCTGAGTCTCCAGTATCCGTTATAACATTTTATATGCCTTTGCGGATTCTTAGTTTAGCTTCCACTTATAAATAAGAACATGTGGTGTTTGATTTTCTATTCCTGCATTAGTTCACTTAGGATGATTTTCTACAATTCCATCCAAATTGCTGCAAAAGACATTATTTCCTTCTTTTTATTGCGGAATAATCTTTCGTATATATATTTTTTCATTATCTACTGATCAATTAATGGGCATTTAGGTTGATCTTTGCAATTGTGAGTTGTGCTATAGAAAGCATCAGAGTGCAGGTATCTTTTTTGTATAGTGACTTCTGTTCCTTTGGATAGATTCCTAGTAGTGGGACTGCTAGATTGAATAGTACTTTTAGTTCTTTGTGAAATCTCTATACCAATTTCCATAGAGGTTGTACTAATTTCCACTGATGTTGAGCTTTTTTTGTTTTTTTGTTTTTGGTATGTTAGTTGGCCACGTGTGTATCTTCCTCTGAGAGATGTCTGTTCATGCCCTTTGCCTATTTTCAAGTGGGGTTGCATTGCTTTTTTTTCTTGATGATTTGTTTCAGTTGTTTGTAGATTCTGAAAAATAATACTTTGTCAGATGTATAATTTGCAAAATAGGTTGCCTATTTTCTCTCCTGATGATTTCTTTTGCTGTGCAGAAGCTTTTTAGTTTACTTAAGTTCCACTTATTTTTGTTTTTGTTTCATTTCCTTCTGAGGTTTTAACAGTAAATTCTTTGCCTAGACTCATGTTCAGAAGAATTTTCTTCGTTTCTCATATAGAATTGTTATGGCTTCTGGTCTGACATTTAGGTTTTTAATACTTTTTAAGTTAATTTTGGTAAGAGATAGGAAGAGATAGATAAGAGAGGAATTTAGTATCATGTTTTCTGCATATAACTATCTAATTTACCCAGCACATTTTGTTGACTAGGATGTCCTTCCCCAGTGAATGCTATTGTCTGCTTTGTTGAAGATCAGTTGGTTGTAGCTAGTTGAGTTTATTTCTGGATTCTCTATTCTGTTCTTTTGGTCCATGTATCTGCTCTTATACAAGTACCATGCTGTTTTGGTTATTACAGCCTTGCAATACAATTTGAAATTAAGTAATGTGATGCTTCCAGCTTTGTTCTTTTTTTGTTTGGTATTGTTTTGGCTATTCTGTCTCTCTTTTTGGTCCATGTGAATTTTAGGTTTGTTTATTTCTAATTCTCTTAAAAAATGATATTGATAGCTTGATAAGGCTTGCATTGAAACTGTAGATTACTCTGGGTAACATGGTCATTTTAACAATGTTGATTCTTCTAATCAATAATCATAGATATTTTTACATTTATTTGTTTCCTCTACAATTTGTTTGTTGGCATACAGAGACAGTTTGATTTCTTCCTTTCCAATTTGGATATCCTTTCTTTCTCTTCCTGACCTGATTGCTCTGGCTAGGACTTCTAGTACTATGTTGAACAGGGGTGGTGAAAGTGGTCCTCCTTGCCATGTTCCAGTTCTGAGGGGGGATGCATTCAATTTTTCTCCATTCAGGATGACATTGACTAGGGGTTTATCATATATGCCCTTTATTATTTTGAGGACTGTTCCTTTTATGCCTGTTTTGATGAGGAGTTATCATGAAGGGATGCTGGATTTGTCAAATGTTTTTGCTGGCTCTATTGAAATGATCATATAATTTTTTTTTTTTTAATTGTGAAGTTGTGGGGTACAGTTAAGGGTTAGGTATACAATTGCGTTTCATTCAGGCACCCTGTTGATATGGGGTGTTTCCCCGTTCCCAGACAGATATTTGCTACTGTTAATCCCATCTCCCTCCCCCCACCATAGTTTCCCAGTACGGTCAGTCATTTTCGTATAGTATTGCATTGGATGTTTAAGGTCCATTATATGAGTGAGAACATGTGATACTCGGATCTTTGTTTCTGTGAGAGGTCACTCAGTATTATAGACTCTAGTTCCATCCAGGTTGCAGTGAAATTCATGATTTTGTTCTTTTTTATGGCTGCGTAGTATTCCATCGTGTATATGTACCACATTTTTTTAATCCAGTCCTCTTTTGACGGGCAGCATGGCTGTTTCCAGGTTCTTGCTATTGTGTACAATGCTGCAATAAACATGCGTGTGCAGGTATCTTTTTTATAGAGTGATTTGTGTTCTTCAGGATATATTCCCAGTAGGGGGATTGCGGGGTCATATGGGAGGTTGGTATTTAGAGCTTTTAAGAATCGCCACACTCCTTTCCACAGAGGTTGCACTAGTTTACACTCCCACCAACAGTGTAG
>NW_007249335.1:305233-306171 GCF_000164805.1 Carlito syrichta | reverse complement strand
AAGTTGTTGATGATTGCCATTCTGACTGGGGTTTAGGTGGTATCTCAGTGTGGTTTTGATTTGCATCTCCCTAATGATTAGTGAGGTTGAACATTTCTTCATGTGTTTGTTGGCTGCTCGGATGTCTTCCTTTGTGAAGTGTCTGTTCATATCTTTTGCCCATTTTATAATGGGGTTGTTTGTTTTTTTCTTTTCAGCATGTTTGAGTTCCTTGTAGATCCAGGATGTTAAGCCTTTGTCAGACCTGGAGTTGGCAAATACTTTTTCCCAGTCTGTAGGCTGTCTCCCTGCTCTCTTGATGGTTTCTTTGGCTTTGCAGAAGCTTGTCAGTTTAATAAGGTCCCACTTATCTATTTTCTCTCTTATGAGCTGTGGGTTTTGGGTTTTGTTCAGGAATTGGATGCCAGTTCCGATTTCCATGAGGGTTTTTCCTTCATTTTCTAAGGTTCTTATGGTTTGAGGTTTTACATTTGGGTCTCTGATCCATTTGGAATTAACCTTTGTGCATGGGGATAGATAGGGGTCCTGTTTCAATCTTCTGCATGTGGTCAGCCAGTTTTCCCAGCACCATTTACTGAGTAGGTTCTCCTCTCCCCAGTGGTAGGTGGTGGAGGCTTTGTCAAAGATGAGTTGGTTGAGAAATTGAGGTTTTGCTTCTGGGATCTCAATTCTATTCCATTGATCTATATGCCTGTTTCTATACCAATACCAAGCTGTTTTGATGATTGTAGCCTTATAGTAAAGTTTGAAGTCTGGTAGTGTGATACCACCTGCTTTGTTTGTTTTGCTGAGGATTGTTCTGGCTATTCTTGGACGTTTGTGTTTCCATATGAATTCCCGGATTGTTTTTTTTAGGCTTCATTCCTGGGATGCAAGGCTGGTTCAACATTCGTAAAACCATAAATGTTATTAAATACATCAACATATGTCAAAACAAA
>NW_007249335.1:270062-305213 GCF_000164805.1 Carlito syrichta | reverse complement strand
GAATCGACTACATAATAAGAAAACTTCCTACAAAAAAAAAGCCCTGGACCAGATGGCTTTCCAGCAGAATTCTACAAGACATTTAAGGAGGAGCTGATACCAATCGTACTGAAGGTATTCCAGGTGATTGAAAAAGATGGAACACTCCCCAAATAATTTTATGAAGCCAACATCACATTGATACCTAAGCCAGGTAAAGATCCAGCAAAGAAAGAGAACTACAGGCCAATATCTTTGATGAACATAGATGCTAAAATTCTCAACAAGATCCTAGCAAGCCGGATTCAGGAATACATCTCAAAAATAATCCATCATGACCAAGTAGGCTTCATTCCTGGGATGCAAGGCTGGTTCAACATTCTTAAAACCATAAATGCTATTAAATACATCAACAGATGTCAAAACAAAAACCACATGATTATATCATTAGATGCAGAAAAAGTTTTTGATAAAATCCAGCACCCCTTCTTGATAAAAACCCTTGAGCATCTAGGCATATGGGGAACATACCTCAAAATAGTAAAAGCCATCTACGAGAAACCCACAGCGAGCATACTCCTAAATGAACAAAAATTAGAACCATTTCCCCTGAAAACTGGAACAAGACAAGGATGCCCACTCTCACCCCTCCTGTTCAACATAGTATTGGAAGCCTGGCTCGAGCAATCAGAGAAGAGAAGGCAATCAGGGGTATCCAAATAGGAAAAGAGGAAGTCAAGTTATCTCTCTCTGCAGATGACATGATTGTATACCTTGAAAACCCGAGAGAATCTGTCAAAAACCTCCTTACACTGATAAAGACTTTTGGCAAAGTCTCAGGATACAAAATAAATGTACAAAAGACAATCGCATTTCTCTACACCAATAATAAACAAACAAACCCAAATAAAAAACACAATTCCATCACAATAGCCACAAAAAAATTGAAATACCTTGGCATCTTCCCAGAGACGTGAAAGACCTTTACAAGGAAAACTACAAAACACTGCTCAAAGAAATCAAAGTTGACACAAACAAATGGAAAAATATCCCATGCTCATGGATCGGAAGAATCAACATTGTGAAGATGTCCATCTTACCTAAGGCAATCTACAAATTCAATGCAATACCCATCAAATTACCAGCAATTTTTGGTTTTAATTCTGTTTATGTAGTAGTTTGTGCTGAACCATATAAATCGAATTATTGGCTTGCATATATTGAATCATCCTTGGATCCCTGGAATAAAAACTACTTGATCGTGGTGGATTATTACTTTTTTAATATGCTGTTGAATTCAGTTTACTAAAATTTTTTTGAGGATTTTTGCATCTATGCTCAGCAGGGATATTGGTCTATCGTTGCTTTTTTTTTTGGTTGTTGTTGTGTCTTTTTCTGACTTTGGTGTTAGATGATACTGACTTCACAGAATGAATTAGGGAGAATTCCCTCTATTTCAACCTGATAAAATTTGACTGTGTGACTGTCAGTTTCTGAACTCTTTTGTTGTTGTTGGGAAGCTTTTAATTACGGTTTCAATCTTTCTACATGTTATTGGTCTGTCTATGGTTTCCATTTCTCCCTGATTCAAGGTTGAGAGGATGTATGTTTCCACAAATTATCTATTTTTTCTAGATTGTCTAGTTTGTTTGCATAGAAGTGCTTATAATAACCTTGGATGATCATTTGCATTTCCATTGTATCAGTTGTAATACCTCTATTTTCATTCCTGATCAAGCTTTTTTAAATCTTGTCTCTTCAATTTTTAAATTAATCTATCTAGTGGTCTATCAATTTTGTTTGTCTTTTAAATAACTATCTTTTTGTTTTATTGATCCTTTTGGTGTGTGTAGTTTTTTTTGTTTTTGTTGTTTTTCAATTTCATTTAGTTCTGCTGCGATCTTTGTCATTTCCTCTGCTAGTTTTGGGTTTGATTTGTTTGTGTTTTTCTAGCTCCTTGGGATGTGACATCAGGTTGTCAACATGTGATCTTACAGTCTTTTTAATGTAGGCCTTAGTGTTGTAAACTTTTCTCTGCTCACAGCTTTGGCTGTGTCCCAGAGGTTTTGATAACTTGTGTCATTGTCATCATTCATTTCAAAGAATTTTAAAATTTCTATCTTGATTTTATTGTTAACCTGAAGATCATTTAGGAACAGTTTGTTTAGTTTCTATGTATTTGTTTGAGTTTGTGAGTTCTTCTTTCTAGTTTTATTCCACTGTTGACTGAGAAGGAACTCTAAATAATTTTTAAAATTTTTTTGAATTTATCAAGACTTCATTTATGGTTTATCATGTGGTCTATTTACAGAATATTCCATGTGAAGATGAGAAATAGGTATAATCTGTTTGGGATGGAGTGTTCTGTAGATGTTTGCTAGGACCATTTGCTCTAAGGTTCAGTTTAACTCCAATGTTTCTTCTTTGACTTACTTTCTGCCTTGACGATCTGTCTATTGCTGTAAGTAGGTGTTGAAGTCTCCCACTATTATTGTATTACTGCCTATCTCTTTTCTTAGGTCTAGTAGAACAAGTTCTATAAAGTTTAAAGTCCTGGTGTTAGATGCATATATATTTAAATTATTGTAACTTCTTGTTGGATTGATCAATTTATCATTATTTAAATAATCTTCTTTGTCTTTTTTTACTGCTGTTAATTCAAAGTGTGTTTTATCTGATATGTAATTGGCTACTTCTGTTCATTTTTGGTTTCCATTTGTGTGGAATTTTTTTCCCTATCTCTTTACCTCGGGTTTACAGATGCCTGTGTATTAAGTGGGTCTCCTGAAAGCAGAAGATATTTTAATTGTGCTTTTAAACTCATTCTGCCCATCTATATCTTTTGTGGAACATTCAAGCCATTTACATTCAGGGTTCATAATAATATGTAAGGTACTATTCCATTCATCATGTTGGTTGTTTCCTGGTTGCTCCCCCCGCAATATCTCTTTCTATTATGTTGGTGTTCTATAAGCCCTGTGAGCTTTATGATTTCCAGTGTTTTTCTACTGGTGTATTTTGACTTTTTGTTTCAATATTTAGAACTCCTTTGAACATTTGTTATAGAGCCAGTCTAGTGGTGACAGATTCTGTCAGTGTTTGCTTATCTGAGAAAGAATTTATATCTTTTTTATTTATGTAACTTAGTTTTGTGGGATACAAAATCCTTGACTGACATTTATTCTGTTTGAGGATATTGAAGATAGGATCCCAATCTCTTCTTGCTTGTTGGGTTTCTGTTGACAAGTCTGCTATCAGTCTGCTAGGTTTACCTTTGTAAGTTATTTGATGTTTTTGTCTCACTGCTCTTAGAATTCTTTCCTTAACATTAACTTTGCATAAACCTGGTGACTATTTGCCTTGGGGATGACCTATTTGCAATGAATCTTCAAGGGGTTCTTTGGGCTTCTTGTTTGTATGTTTAAATCTCTGTCAAGGCCAAGCAAGTATTCTTCAATTATTACTTATTTTTTATTTTTTTTGCAATAAGGTATTTTTTAATTTCCATTTTTATTTTAAAGATGTGGGGTACAATTCAGAATTAGGTATACAAGTGGTCATTGTACAAGTAAAGTTTGGGTATCTCTTTGGTCCCCACTTTACCTGGTTTGAGATCAGATACCCTTATTGATGAAGTGTGCCCCGCCCTCCCTCTCCTGTCAGTTTCCCGAACCACCAATCCTTTTTTTATAGTATTATGATAATTGTTCAGGGTCTGCTTATGAGTGAGAACGTGTGGTGCTTCCTTGTTTCTGTGATAGATCACTGAGTATTATAGACTAAATCCATACAAGTTACTGCGAAGTTCATAATTTTGTTCTTCTTTATGGCTGCATAATATTCCATTGTGAATATGTAACACATTTTGTTATCCAGTCTGCTTTTGGTGGACAGCACAGTTGGTTCCATGTTTTTCCTAATATGAATAATGCTGCAATAAAAATGTACATGCAAGTATCTTTTTTATAGAGTGATTTGAGTTCCTCTGGGTATATTCTCAGAAGGGGGATTGCTGGATTGTATGAAAAATCAATTTTTAGAGCTTTTAGGAACTGTTGCACTGTTTTCCATAGAGGTTTTACTAGTTTACTCTTCCTCTAGCAGTGTAGAAGTTTCCCTTTTCCCCATATTCTCGCCAGCATCTGATGTTTTTTGAGTTATTGGTGAAGTTATTGACTGTGGTTAGTTGGTATCTCAGTATGGTTTTAATTTGCATTTCTTTGATGATTAGTGAGACTGAACATTTTTTCATGTATTTGTTGGCTGCTTGTATGTTTTCTTTTGATAAGTGTCTAGTCTATCTTTTGCCCACTTTTTTTTTTTTGAGTTGGAGTCTCGCTTTGTCCCCCAGACTTGAGTGTAGTGGCCACTCCCTGTCACCGCAGCCTCCACCTGCTGGGCTCCGGCGATCCTTCCGCCTCAGCCTTCCAAGTAGCCGGAATTACAGGCATGCACTACCACGCCCGGCTGATTTTTTGATTTATTGTAGAGATGAGGTCTCGCTACCCAGGCGGGTCTCAAACCTGTGGGCACAGGCAATCCACTCACCTCAGCCTCCCAAAGGCACAGGATTGCAGGCTGAGCCACCAAGCCCCGTTTTTGTCCACTTTTTAATAGGGCTGTCTGTTTTTATTCTTTTTGATGTGCTTGAGTTCTTTATAGGTCCTAGATATTAGATTTTTGTGAGATACACACTTGGCAAATATATTTTTCCATTCTATTGTCTGTCTCCCCACTCTTTTGATGGTTTATTTTCGTTTATAGAATCTTTTCAGTTTGAGGAGTTATCTGGGGTTCTGATCATATTGATTGCCAATTCCAATTTCCAATTTCTTGCATTATCTAAGGTTCTGATAGTTTGAAGTTTTACGTCTAGGTCTTTGATCCATTTAGAGTTGATTTTTGTGTATGGTAATAGGTAGGGGTCTTGTTTTAATCTTCTGCATGTGGTCAGTCAGTTTTCCCAACACTGTTTACTGAATAAGTTTTCCTCTCCCCAAGTTAGTGGAGATTTTGTCGAAGATAAGTTAGTTGAGAAATTGAAGTTTTGCTTCCAGAATCACTATCCTGTTCAATTGGTCTATATACCTGTTCCTGTACCAATACCATTGTTTTGATTACTGTAGCCTTATGATAAAGTTGAAAGTCTGGAGGCGATACCTCCAACTTTGTTTCTTTTACTAAGGATTGTTTTGGCTATTCATGGTCATTTATTTTTCCGTATGAATTTCTGTTTTGTCATTTCAAGGTCTGAGAAGAATGGTGTTAGTAATTAAATGGGTATTGTGTTAAATCTGTAGATTGCCTTGGGTAGGATGGACATCTTAATGCTGATTTTTCCATTCCATGGGCATGGAATATTTTTCCATTTATTTGTGTCTTCTTTGATTTCTTTGAGGAGTGTTTTGTAGTTTTCATTATAAAGGTTTTTCATTTCAAATTCTGAGGTGTTTCTTTTTCTTTCTTTTTTGCTGCTGTTGTGAATGTGATTTGACTTTTAATTGTTTCTTTGCCTGTTTGTTGTTGGTGTGTAAGAATGTGACTGCCTTTTGCATGTTGATTATGTACCCTGGGACTTTGCCAAAGTCCTTTATCAGTGCAAGGAGGTTTTTGACAGATTCTCTTAGATTTTCAAGATATAGGATTATATTTTCAGCAAAGAGAGATAACTTGATTTCTTCTTTTCCTACTTGGATACTCCTGATTTCCTTCTCTTGTCTGATTGCTTTAGTTAGGACTTCCAACTCTATGTTGAACGGGGGGGTGAAATTGGGCAGTCTTTCTTGTTCTGGTTTTCAGGAGAAATGCTTTCAATTTCTGTCCTTTTACAATATGTTGACCGTCGGTTTATCATAGATGGTTTTTACTATTTTGAGATATGTTCCCTCTATGCCTAGATGCTCTAGGGTTTTTATAAAGAAGAGATGCTGGATTTTATTGAAAGATTTTTCTACATCTAATGATATAATCATGTGATTTCTAGTTTTATATCTGTTGATATATTTAATTACATTTATGGTCTTGTGAATGTTGATCCAACCCTGCATCCCAGGGATGAAACATACTTGGTCATGGTGGATGATTTGGGGAATGTATCATTGGATCCAATTTGCTAGAATCTTGTTGAGTATTCTTGCATCTATGTTCATCAGGGATATTGGTCTGTAGTTCTCTTTTTTTGTTTTATATATACCCGGTTTGGCTATCAGTGTAATGTTAGTTTCATAAACTGTTTTGGGGAAAGTTCCATCTTTCTCGATTGCTTGGAAAACTTTCAAAAGGATTGGCTTCAGCTCCTCCTTGTATGTTTGTATGCTGGAAATCTGTCTGGTCCAGGAATTTTTTTGTAGGTAGTTTTCTTATAATGGAGTCGATTTCCTTGGTTGTTATTGGTCTATTTAATATCTCAAATTCTTTTTATTTTAATCTTGGGAGATTGTGTGAAATCAGAATGTCCTCCATTTCATTTACGTTTTCAAGTTTGTTTCCAAATACAGGTGTGCATAGTAATCTCTGACTTTTTTTTATATTTATTTGGAGTTCATTGTGATTTAATCCTTATTCAGGGATCATTGTGATTTGATCCATTCATGTTCTACCTGATTGTTGACATGTGAGAGTTCATCCCTGTCATGAGGTTCTTAGAGTTTGTTGTTGTTGTTTGTTTTTTATTTGTTTAATGGTTTTTGTTGGATTTTTGGGTTAATATATGTGTGTGGTTTCAATCTTTTTCCTGCATTCCTGGGAAGAGCATGCTCATTCTTGTTTTTCTTTCTTCTGTGCTTAATACTTTCTTAAGTGTCTCTTGTAGAGCTGGTCTGGAGGCAGCATAAACTCTTAGGGATTGAATGTGTGGAAACAATTTTAATTCTCCATCACTGATGAAGCTTAGCTTAGCTGAGTAGGAAATTCTTGATTGGAATTGGTCTTCCCTGGTAGGTAGTCTGACCTTTCTCTCTTGCTGCCTTTAGGATACCTACTTTGTGTAAGCGAATACCTATGTGTCTAGGAATTGGTCTTCTCATTTGATGCCATACGGGAGTTCTCTGAATCTCTTGTGTTTGGATGGCCACATCTCTGATGAGATGCAGAAAGCTTTTAGATGACCTCATGGAATGTTTGTTCCAGATTGCTCTCATTCTCATTTTCTATCTCAGGGATTCCTATCACACATAAGTTTGTTCTGTTAATATGATTGCACATCTCCTGAAGCCTTTGTTCCATATTTTTAAAGCTTCCTTTCTGTCTTGTCAACAAATTGGGCTAGTTCTATATTTTGGCCCTCAAGTTCTGAGATTCTTTCTTCTTCCTGGTTAATTCTGCTTTCCATGCTTCTCAGTTTATTGTTTTTTTCATTTGCTGTATTCTCAGTAATTAATTCTTTGATGTTTTCATCTTGCTTTTCATGGTTCTTATTAATCTTTTCCAATAATTTCTTGATCTCTGCATTTGTTGTCTGGGTCCAGCTTATCTGGCTGCTAATCATTGTTTGAGTTCAAAAGTCTGTATTATTGTTCACTATCCTTTTTGAACTTTGTGAACTTATAATTTTTCTTTGATTTCGCTTCATTTTTGGTGGGTTTTTCTTTTCTCTTCACATCCGTTGTTTCGAGAGAGGGAGTAGTTTTAACTTCTTTTTGCTCCACCTCCCTATGCTTCCTTCGGTAAAGCTTCCAGATTAATTCAATTTTGAAGCCGGGTGGGAGGTAGTGAGCTCTGCTATCCTTTTGCAAATTTGAGATTTGAGTAAGGTGTGTTAGGTGGTACTAAGATTCAAAAGTTGCTGCCACTTATCCACTGTGGGCTGGGGCTGGGTTCTTCATCTCTGGTTGCAGCGTCACACTGTAAATGCTTCTGTTGGGGGTTGGGGCTTTGGGGTCTCCTCAGTGGGCCTGTCCCTCTGGGGATACTGTATCCAGGGTATCCTCGCTGGATTGAAAGTGATCAATCTTGGAGATGTGCTGAATTCACCCCTCAGTCTCAGGGAGTAACTCCCCTGTTCATGTGGGCAGGCCAGAGTCTGTCTCTGCCCAGGTACCAGAACAAAGGCAGTAGGGATGTCTCTGTATCTTGTCCTCAGTAAGCACATGGCAACGGGTTCCTTTGGTGTATTTTCTCTGCAATTCCCACTGCCAGAGTCCAATCTGGCATCAAAGGCTATAGTGGCAGCAGGTGACATTCACCACTATTTTCTGGGTAGTGTTGCAAAGATGGCGCCTGCCTCTGCGCTGTAGAGTGCACTGAGGTTTTAGTAACTGCGTGGGGCAAATGCCTCAGTAGTAGAGCTCAGGCCACTTGCTCCCATGTCTCCAATCAGACATCTGGACACACATTTGCCTAGTCACTAGCATGTATGTTTGCCCTTTTGTCTAGTCATTTGTGGGGAGACTCATGCACTCTGACCAACTCCATCACTATCTTTGAATCCCCTCTCTATTTCTTTAAATATATTTTCCAAACCTGCTGGTTTCTCTTCTTCCTCAGGAACACCTGTAATTCTTCGGTTTGAATATTTTCATAATCCTACATTTCTTGGAGACTTTATTTCATTCTCTTGATACTTTTTTCTTTATTGTCGTCGAACTGGAACAAAAGCTATGTCTTCAGGTTCTGAGATCCTTTTTTCTACTACTTCTAGTTCTACCATTAATACCTTTCACTGCATTGTGTACTCCCTAAATGAGTCTTTCATTTCCAGAGGTTCAGTTTTTTTTTAAGTGTCTATCTCTTTGGAGATTTTTAAATGCATATCCTAATTCATTTTTGTTTCTTAAATTTATCTATGTTGGTTTTCAACTTTCTCCTGGATCTCCCTTTTTAAAAATATTTTATTTTATTTTAGAGTTGTTGGTACTACATAAGCAAATTATGTGCAGGTGAGATTTGAACTTCTAACGGACTTCCTTGCCCCCTGATACTGGTACCTAGTGTTTCTTGTGTACCCCTCACCCCTCCTCCCTCTATACCACCTTTAGCAGTGTCCAGCATCTTTTTTTCCCACCTTTATACTCATGTGTCCAGTGATCAGAGTCCACTTATAAATGAGTATTCGTCTTTTGTTTCTGTGATAGTTCATTTAGTATGATAGTCTCCAGCTGCTGCATTTATGTTGCTGCAAAGGACATAATTTTGTTCTTCTCTATGGTTGCATAATATTTCATTGTATATATGTACCACAGTGTTTTTTATTTATATATTTATTTTTCAGTCCACTTTGATGGTCATTTGGTTTGGTTCCACATTTTGCTATTGTGAATAGTGCTGCAGTGAACATACAAATGCAGTTATCTTTTTGGCAAAGCAATTTATGTTATTCTGGGTATATTCCCAAAAGTGGAATTGCTGGATCATATGAAAACTAGATTTTTAGTTCTTTGAGGAAACCCTATACTGCTTTCCACAAAGATTGATGTAGCTTATATTCCCACCAACAGTGTAGAAATATTCCCTTTTCTCTGCATCCTCACCGACATCGGTTGTTTTTTGACTTTTAAATTATAGCCACTCCCAGAACTCTTTGAACAATTTTATAATCATCCTTTTGAATTCTGTCTTTGGATTTCAAAGATTTCATTTGGGTTAGGGTTCATTGCCAAGGATTTAGTGTGGTCTTTGAGGAATATTGAATAACTCTTTTTTTCATGCTGTCAAAATTATTTTTCTAGTTCCCTCTCATTTGAGTAGACTCTTTTTTCTTATTTGATATGACAGGGGGCTGGTGTAGGCATTTTAAGGTTCCCTTTGCTATATATATATATCCTTGGTGTGGTGAATTTCTCAACTGAAAGCTGTGGTGGTATTTTGCTGGGTACCTGTACAGGTCCAAATTGTCTTGAGTAGCTGAGGTGGCTTGGATAGTGGTGTTACCCTGGGACTGGGATCACACCTTTCCAAAAACTGAGGTAATATATCAGATATAATGGGCTGTGCTTATTGACTTCTGTCCAGGAAGTGTCACTTGTGGAAGACAGCCAGCTGTGATGGTAGTTGTGGGTTTTCTGCTTGACCTGCGTTGCTCCATAGAAAGTATTCAGTTATCCTAGATGGTGGGCAGGGCTGTTGGGATTACCCAAGCCCCCTGTGTGTTTTGAGCTCTTGAGGGGCATGAGGGAGGAAAAACACTCATGTTCCCCACTTATATGAACTATTGGCTACTCCGGATAGAATTGGGAGGACGTCCTGGCCCGCTGGAGTAACACTGCTATATTGTGCAGAGGTTATACAAGTTTTCATGGGTAGTGAAAGTTTGTGAGTGCGGCCACCCCAGGTCTTCTGGAAGCCTGCCCCAGTCAGGAATCATCAGCCAGTCTGCAGCAGCAGAATTAGCCCTTGGGGCCGTTCCCTCTCAGGGCAGCTAGAGAGTAGCTGAGTAGAGTTCCCCGGCAATGATTGCTGGAGCTGCTTGGGTTATTTTTCCTGTCCCCACTTCACAGTGGGTTTTGTCAGAGCATAACTGTTGGCAAGGCAGTTTTCTGTTAGGCATTGGAATCCCACAGTGCTCAGGAGACCTTCAAAATCTGTGACAGAGTAAAGAACCTTCACTCATTTTCCCTGCTGCATCCAGAGGCTACTCATGGTTTGATTCAGACATATCTGGCTATCCAGGTTGTTCAATTTTTCTCTTCTTCATGCTCTGTGGATCTTATCACTTCTCTGATGAGTGGTGGGGTGTACTGCTTATCTCTTTCCTCTCTGATTTTGAGGAATTCTCTCTTTCTTTACTTTTCCCAAACATCCCATTATACTAAAAGTTTTAGAGATGAGTGTTGAACATATCAAAGATGTCACAGAATTGACACAATTTCTAGCACATATCCCACATTAAACTCTATTAATTTTCATTCTCACACGTCTATGAGTTCTCTTGCCCCTACCAACATACCACTGTTTTCCATATGATGCTTATTCTCTATTCCATAGATCCCACCGATTCAGCATTGGCTCTGGAGGCAATATGGTATGAGTGGAGACAGGATAGTGTCTCCCTGTGGATTTTAGAGTCATATCGCTTCAGTTCACATCCCAGGTCAGCCTTTACTAACTGTGTGTCCTTGAGGTCATTACTTGGCATCTTTGTGTCTGTAAAATGAAAAGAATAATTCTCCTTATATGGCCATTATGTGGTTTAAATAAATTTTTATATAAACCACTTAGTGCCAGATGTAGTTAGCCTTCAATATGTTAGTTATAACAATTAGCCATTTTAATAATAAATTGTATGCTATTTGGCTTTAAAGTTAATATAACCAACCCTCTTTAGAAGGCCCTAAATGAAGAACTATTGTGGTGCTATTAAATCATGTTTCACAGTTTGTTGGTCTGCAAATGGGTTGTTATCAGTCTGTGGAAATTACAGATATTGAGAGTATTTAGAAACTTTTGTAATGATTGGACAAAGTAAATTGTCTATTGAATCTAAAAATAAAAAATAGCACTTGAATTTAGTATGCCCTTTTATTTCATTTTATTTTATTTAAAAAATAATGGTTTGCAATGAATTGGGATTAAAGACAACACTACAACTGGTCCTTTACTACATATTGTTTGAGCAGTACTGCTTAATAGTTATTCTTGTATCTTAAACTTTTATCAGATTCTTTCAACCATTACAATAGTCTCTCAGAGAGGAATTGCAGAGACTATGCTTTTCTCCAGGTGATTACAAATGGTCATAAATATTTATAGAAAATAATTAGATGACTTCTATGAATTTTATTGAACAGATGATATTTCATCAAATAAAAAGACAACCAGTTACTCTTTTATTGAATATTGAAGTTGTTAGTTTCATTCTTTATTATAAGTAGAATAAAATGAGTATTCTTGTGTATTAACTGTTTTATACTCACAAATATTTTTTGAAAATAAAATTCTAAGTGTGAAGTTGGGTCATGAAAAACAGATTTTTGAAGCTTTTGTTATACATCAACAAATTTTTTCTTACAAAATGTATACTAATTTGTAGTCTCTCAAGTATTGCTCAGGAGTATGCCAATTTTCTCCTGATTATTCAAATTATATTATGGATAAATAATTCCTGATTTTCTAGCTCCAAGCTTTAATCCCCATGGAGACTGAATGAACTTTTTCTTTTTGATTATTTCCTTTTAATTTGTGCAAACTTAAGTAATTTTAGTTACTGCAACCACAATCTTCTTTTACAGAGATTATTTTCTTATCTGTTATTCCATGTATTTTGTGAGATATTGTAAATTTTCTTGTTTGAATTCTCTATCTTTCTCTGGCTGCAAGTTTAGAATACCTTGACTGGCAGTTTCAGAATTCCCAATCAATTAATTCTTTTGTAACTTTATTTACATTTTATTCAAATTTCAGTTCTAACATTATTTCTTTTCTTCCTCTTCCTTTTTTCAAATTTATTTTTTATCTTTGAGTCTCTCTGTCACCCTGGAGTTCAGTGGCACGCTCACGGCCACCATAGTCTTGACCTACTGAGCTCAGGCAATCCTCCCACCTCAGCCTTCCAAGTAACTGGAACTACTTTTTTAAAAAAAAATTTAATCTTATTTTAGAAACAGGGTCTCACTCTGTCACCCAGGTTGGAAAGCAGTGGCACAGTCATAGCTCACTGCAGCCTCAGACTCCTGGGTTAAAGTGATCCTTGGGTCTCAGCCTTCCAAGTTGTTACAGATGCATGGACATTCCTGGCTGATATATTTTTACGTTTCATTTTTTGTAGAGATGAGGTCTTGCTATATTACCCAGGCTGGTCTCAAACTCCTAGCCTCAAGTGATCCTCTTGTCTCAGTCTTTCAAAGCACTGGGATCTCTTCCTTCTTTTTCTATACTTCCATCTTTGTTGTTCATTTCTTCAGTTATTTACTTAGTGATTTGAGCACTGAAGTGTTAGTAGCAAAGTTTTTACTTTACGTGATTACAATTCATATACTATGAAAACTGAAATTTAAATGGTATTGTTAGGGGATCATTGTTTTTTATTGAAACCTTGGTAACTTAAACTGTATTTTGGGAAACTGATGTCACCTGACTAAATCATTGTTACTGAATGTGTACAAATCAAAACCATGTGAAAACAAGTTCAGTTTATACTCAATTCATTAATATATCTTAACTAGGCCAATATTCAGTTCTAGAGAGCCTGTATGAGAATTAGAAAAAAGTGATTCCCCTATCCCCCATGGATGCAATCTTTTAGGTGACATACTGACAAGGAGACATGATGTAGAAAACCACCCGCACAGCTGTCAGTTGCAGCACCTGTTGTGTCTATATCCACAACCACTTCCTAAGATAAACTTTAACATGCTTATGAGAAGGATAACTTTATCCGGCCATTTCTGGGCAGAGTGTCAAGCGGTCTCCTCTTTAGACACGTCTTTACTAGGGTATTCCATCTACAAAAGCACATGTCACGCATAATGCTAGTTCAGTTGATTATATTGCCTGTGTCTCTAGGCTTAACTTAAAACATAAAATAGCTACTGGCCAAGGATTAGAGTCTATTTAATACAAATGAAAGGCTAAGTAGAGAAAAACTGCAATAAATAGAAAAGAATCCTTAATTAAACCAGGCCCAAAGAAAACTATACACTTGGTCTCATTTTGGACCCCTCATCTTAGACCCTTGAACTATTTTCCTGAAATGAATGATGATTTTTTTTTTCCATTTTTGTTTCCATCTACTCCCAATGAGCTTGTTAAGTAGAAAACAACACCATGGAAAAAGCTGCTTCTTTTACTATTGGAATAATTGTTTGAATAATATAATATTTTAAAAATAGTTTTCAGAAGTAATTTCTCTCTGGTTTTAATATCAGGAAAAGTGAAAGTTCCCTTAAACAAGTTTTTTGTTTTTCTTACCAAATTATATTACTCATCATATTTTTTATTTCCTATTAAGTACTGAAAGATTTAGGGTCAAATTTATATTCCATAGCCAGCAAATATATAGAACACTTTGGGAAGCTTTTTACATATTAATGTCATATTTGCTTTATCTTATCTTTCTTTTTCTCATTTTCCTTTTATCCCACTTCCTTCATCCATTAATTTTATTGTTGTTATTTATTTCATTACATGTATATTCACACAAATATATCTTAAAACATTTCAGGCAAGGTGGAATGCAAATCCATTAACAAATATAAATAAAGATTGATTTTATAAAGTTATCTCAAGTCACAAAAAAGAATTTGTGCTTAAAACTTTCATATTTAAGTTTGGCATAAAACCATCTGGTCAACAAATTTTGTGAGAAAAACAGGATTAAAAATCTTGACAAATTTAGAAGTTAAAACCATTAGCTGGCTTGTTTATCTAAATAACAAGAGTGACCAAATGTGTGTTTGAAAGTCATTGATTTGTGAAGAAAGTGAAAATTACTATGCTACAGAATTATTTTGCAAAGAGCAAACTTCTGTTTTCCCAACAAGTCTAGCAACCTAAGGAGCCTAATTATCAGTTCAATTAGTTATTCTTTCCTAATGCTGCAGGCACAATTAACCGACTGGGCAGGTAGAAAACAATTCAAGGGCATAATATGTTTTTGATTAATTTTAGTTCTGTAAATGAAAATTATTGTGAATAAAATAATACCTGTTGATTTATATCTACTATACATGATGAATATTACATAACAACTATTGCAACATCAGAAACAGAACTGTGGGTGTTGCCAGCACTGACTAAGGAAACAAGACTAGAATTAATGGGGGGTGATTGATTAGGAAAACAATTAGATTTGGACACCAAGAAAATTATGTGAAGAATTAGAAATTCCTTTTCTTTTGCCATTTACAAAGAGATAAAGTACATGAGAATCTATTGCAAGAAGCAATTTGACGCTGGAAAAGAACACATTATATGGGCCAGAAGACTGTGACTTTGTGCAATTAATTTAAATTACTCTTTCACATTATGGCATTTATTGCACAAAAATCTTAAAATTTCCTCTTTTTAATAGCTTTTGGTATTTTACTTCTAATATAAAGTCTTTAAAGACTGCTTTTCTTTCTTTAGCTATACTTTTATAATGCGAAAATGACTGAAAAATTGTCATATGAAATTGTCTTTTAATCCAGGCGTTATTTAAACATTGTGAGCACCTTTTTAATTTTGTTTGAATCAGATTTCTTGAAAAGATAATTTGAAAACAGTTTCTGCCAGTTTATGTCAATTGCTTTTGTGAGCTATTATTCTAACACCAGCTGCAGGCATGTTGCCTAAATCATTTTTTGTGGAACTTTACCATACATCCTTTTGAATGATTTTAACCTTATTTCAGAGACAATTTAGTGTAACACATATAAGCAAGAGCCATTGTAACATTATTTCCAGGAATGAATAAAAATTTTTATTTTTTAATAGTCAATTAAAAATATAGAACATCAGCCGGGCTCGGTGGTTCAGCCTGTAATACCGTGCTTTGGGAGGCTGAGGTGAGTGGATTACCTGAGCCCGCGGGTTCGAGACCCGCCTGGGCAATTTGACGAGATCTCATCTCTACAATAAATCAAAAAATTTACCGGGCATGGTAGCGCGCGCCTGTAGTCCCAGCTTCTTGGAAGGCTGAGGCAGAAGGTTCGCTGGAGCCCAGCAGGTCGAGGCTGCGATGGCCGGGAGTGGCCACTGCACTCCAGTAGGGCAACAGAGAGACTCCAACTCAAAAAAAATATATGGAATATCTATTTTTATTATAAATAATAGTGTATGCTTATAAAATTTGTGAAATACAAAGAAATTGAAAAGAAAAAATTTTTACTACACACATATTTTTAGTAAGAATTTTTCTTGCCACACAAAAAGAATTGCTGATTATATTTTACTGTATTTCTTTGTATATTTTTTCCTTCTTTTTGTCTGTTCATATCCAACGTTTAGCTCCCATTTATATGTGAGAATAATTAGTATTTAGTTTTCTGTTTCTTCATTAATTTTCTTAGGATAATGGCCCCCAACTGCATCCACTAATGCTGCAAAGGGCATAAATTTGTTGTTGTTATTGTTATGGCCACATAGAATTCTATGGCATATATGTATCATATTTTCTTTATCTAGTCCTCTGTTGATGGGTACTTTGGTTGATTCCATGTCTTTGCTATTGTGAGTTATGCTGCAATAAATATATGAATGCAGGTGTCTTTTTGGTAGAATTGTTTTCCTTTGCGTGTGTTCCCAGTAATGAGATTGCTGGGTCTAATGGAAATTCTGTTTTTAGTTCTTTGAGAAATCTTCAAACTGCTTTCCATAGGGACTGGACTAATTTACATTCCTACCAATAATGTATAAGCATTCCATTTTCTTTTCAACCCCTTTAACCTCTGTAGTTTTTTGACTTTAATTTTTTTTTAATTTTAAATATGTGGGGTACAATTCAGGATTAGGTATACAAATGTTCGTTACGCAGGTAACCTTGTTGATGAGGTGTGCACCTCCATCCCCTAGCAGTTTCCCTCAACTGCCAATCCCATAATATTCTAATTACCACCCTGTCAGTTTCCCACTACTGCCATTCCTTTCTTATGGTATTATGATAATTGTTCAAGGTTCACTTATGAGTCAGAACATATAGTGCTCTGTTCTTTGTTTCTGTGATAGATCACTGAATATGATAGACTGTAAATCTATCCAAGTTGCTGTGAATTCCATATGTTTGTCCTTCTTTATGACTGCATAATATTCTATTGTGTATATATACTACATTTTTAAAAAAATCCAGTTCAGCTTTGATGGGCAGCATGGATGGTTCCATGTTTTTGCTATTGTGAATAGAACTGCAACAAACATGCATGTGTAGGTATCTTTCTTGTAAAATGATTTGAGTTCCTCCAGGTATATTCCCAAAAGGGGGGTTGTTGGATCATATGGAAGTCCAATTTCTAGTTCTTTCAGAAATCGCTACACTGTCTTCCAGAGAGGTTGCACTAGTTTGTATTCTCACCAGCAGTGTAGAAGTGATCCTTTTTCTCCACATCCTCACCAGCATCTGTTGTTGTTTGTTTTATTGATGGCCATTATAATGGGATTAGGTGGTATCTCAATGTGGTTTTGATTTGCATTTCTCTGATAGTGAGTGAGGCTGAAACTTTTTCATGTGTCTGTTGGTTGCCTGTATATCTTCTTCTGAGAAATGTCTATTCATGTCTTTTGCCCACTTTTTAGTGGGGCTATTTGTTTGTTTTTTCCTTTCGGCACGCTTGAGTTCCTTGGAGATCCTAGATGTTAGGCCTTTGTCAGATATACACTTGGCAAATATTTTTTTCCCATTCTGTGGGTGTCTCCCTGATCTTTTGCTGGTTTCTTTTGCTTTGCAGAAGCTGGTCAGTTTGATGAGGTCCCACTTGTCTATCTTATTTCTTATGGTATGAGTTTTTTGACTTTTTAATAAACTATTCTTATTGGAGTGAGATGACATCTCATAGTTTACTTTGCATTTCTCCGATGCTTAGTGATGTTGAGCATTTTTTCATATGATTGCTGGCTACTGGTATGCCTTTTTTTATTCCACTGTGGTATGATTTCAATTTTTATTTATTTATTTATTTATTTATTTATTTATTTATTTATTTATTTATTTATTTATTTTATTGAGTTGGAGTCTCACTCTGTTGCCCGCTCCTAGCCACTGCAGCCTGGACCTGCTGGGCTCTGGCGATACTTCCACCTCAGTCTTCCGAGTAGCCGGAATTACAGGCACGCGCTACCATGCCCAGCTGATTTTTTTATTTATTGTAGAGATGAGGTCTCGCCAAATTGCCCAGGCGGGTCTCGAACCTGCGGGTTCAGGCAATCCACTCACCTCAGCCTCCCAAAGCACAGGATTACAGGCTGAGCCACCGAGCCCGGCTATGATTTCAATTTTTTTTTAACTTTATTGAGACTTGCTTTATGATTGAGCATGTGATTAATCTTGGAGTATGTTCTGTTTAGAAGAATACATATTTTGTGGTTGTTGGGTGGTGTATTCTGTAGATGTTTATTAGGTACAATTGGTCAAGTATCTAATTGAAGTCCAAAATTTCTTTGCCAGCTTTCTGCCTCTATGATCTGTCTAATGTGTCAGTGGGGTGTTGCAGTTCCCCACTATTATTGTGTGGCTACCTGAGTCTTTTCTTAGGTTAAATAGTAATTGTTTGGTAAATCTAGGTGCTCCAATTTTGGTTGCACATATATTTAAGATAACTAAGATGTGTTGCTGAATTGAACCTTTTATCATTATATAATTCCCTTCTTTGTCCTTTTTTATTGTTTTTACCATTCTTAAAGTCTGTTTTAAGAATATTAACCCTTGCTCTTTTTTTGTGTGTTCAGTGTATGTAATAGTTCTTTCTCCATTTATTTATCTTAAACCCATGGATGTCATTACTTGTGAGATGAATCTCTCAAAGACAGCAGAAGGGTGGGTCTTATTATTATCTTTTAACCAATTGCCATTATATGTCTTTTAAGTAGAGCATTTGGGCCATTTCCATTCATGGTTAATAATGATATGTGAGGTTTTGTTCCTGTTGTAGTGTTATTAGCTAGTTGCTTTGTATTCTTGATTGCATAGTTGCTTTATAGTGTCTGATAGTTGCTTTATAGTGTCTGTGAACTATATGCTTACGTGTGCTTTTGTGGTAACAAGTATTATTATTTCAATGCCATGCTTAGAATTCAGTTAAGCATCTTTTGTAGGGCTAGTCTGGTGATGAAAAATTCCTTTAGCATTTGCTTGTCTAGGTCTAGGAAAAATTTATTTGTCCTTTGATTAAGCAGCTTAGTTTGTCAGGATAAGTTTTTGACCGGTATTTCTTCTTTTAAGAATGCTAAAAATGGGCTTCCAATATCTACTGGTTTGTTAGGTTTCTGCTGAGAAGTTCACTGTTAGTCTGATATAGGTGATATGGCCCTTTTCTTCTCTATTTACCAAGACTTTCCTCTTTCATATTGACATTACACAGCATGATGACTATGTGCCACAGAAATGGTTGTGTTTTACAATATACTACTTCTTTAGCAAGATTGGGGAAATTTTCCTGAAATATACTCTCAACAATTCTTCCAAGTTGCTCACTTTCTCTCTTCTCTCTCAGAAATGACAGTAAGTTGTAGTTTGGTCACTTTACATAATCCCATGTTTCTTGAAGGCTTTGTATTTTTTATCCTTTTTTCTTTCTTTTTTGTATTATTGAGTTGATTCAAAAGACTAGCCTTAGAGCTCTGAAATTCTTTCTTCTGCTTGTTTAAGTCAGCTGTTTGAAATTCCTGTTAAATTTTTTTTTTCAATTCCAGAAGTCCTGTTTGGTTTTTTCTTAATATAGCTATATCATCTTTCATATTTTGTATCATTTTTCTGCTTTTTTATATTGGATTTCAAGTTTATGTTGGATCTTGTTGAATTTTCTTGTCATCCATATTCTGAATTCTGTATCTGTCATTTCAGACATTTCAGTCTGATTAGGATTCATTGCTAGGGAGCTAATGCTATCCTCTGAAGGATCGTTTTTGTATTGCCAGAGTTCTTGCTTTGGTTCCTTCTTATCTGAGGGAACTATCAATTCTTTTTTTAAAAATTTGCTATCATTTGGATGGTGCTTTTAAATTTTATTTTATTACTTTTTTCCCTTTAGAGTATGATAATGGTATATATTGTGTATGGTTGATTTGCTTTCTTTCTTAGTGTTTTCCGAGCGCCAAGGCTCTGTACAGATTTCTCAGTTGCAGATAGATTTGTGTAGTGGCTTTCTCAGATGTTGCTTTTTGTAGTGATGTCTTTTTGTTTGGCGGTACAATTCAGGCTAAGAGTCAGAGCCAGCAGGTAGGTTTTTACTCTGTATGCTTGCTTTATCCCTCCCCAGCATGCTCTTGCCTTCAGAGGGAGTAGAGCCACCAGTGAAGTGTTAGAACCAGCCTCTTTCAGTGCATGTTTTCTGGGCTCCACTGAGTAAAGCTGTCACCATGACCACAACAGTCCACTGGAGAGGGGGCAGGGTAAGAGAAATGACCTCCTCTCCAGGCCTGTTCCTGAGCTTTGGTGTTGTCCACTTCAGTGGTTGGTGCCATGCACACATTTTCTTTGTCCTAAAGGGGGCTTGGTCAGCTGCATTCCCTTCTCCTTTAGGGGCAGTGTGTGTTGAAGGTTAGATCTCTAGAGTATCCATAACTCCCTGGGAGCCTACCAGTCCCTTGTACTTCCCAAAGTCAGAATGAGTTGTGAAGTATGTCTGTGGGTGGTCTGGTGATGCAGTGACTCACAGGCAGAAGATTCCTTAGCAGGACAATGGCACCATGAGTGCACCAGTTACCACCTCAGCCTGGGTCTGATAGTGGTGCAGTATGACTGTGCAGGCTGGCCATCCTGTTCTCCGTTTCCTGGAAGATTTCTAATTGCCACAGACAGTAGTGCCCTGATTTAGAAGGGCAAAAGGACTCCTCAACATTATACTAGTCCCCAGATTTTCAAAGGGATAAGGAGAACAGAGATGCACTCCCATCTACTCTTTCTTCTTGGCTCTGAGCTCCTCGGGGATCAATCTCAGCCAGATTTTTTTTTTTCCTATGGGCTTCAGTCTCTTTGTGTGGGCACTCCTATGGGTTATTTCTCTCCTCCTTTCATTTAATGCTTAAAATTGGATATTTATCAGGAATTTTGAACTTCCTTTTATGGAGAGCGAACTGACATGTGATATCCTTAGTCAGCCATGTTAAAAAAAAAATATGATTTTAACAATGGGTAAGACAAAGCTAAGCTAGAAAGAAGTAGGGAGAAACAAAATACAAAAATCAAGAAGACTAGATAAGAGAGGATACTATGAGAGAGTCTAATATCCTTTCAACTGAAGTTAAAAGAGAAAAGTTAAAATAAAGTACAAGGCGATTTTTCATGAGATAATGGAGAAAATTTCCCAGAACTCATGAGGTAAGCAAAGCATAAAAATATAAAAGTATACAGAGATTGCCCTCAAAATAATGATTGACTACTGAACATAATTAGAGGTCAAGGACAGTAGAACATCATCAAGTCACCAAAGGACAAAATTGTCAATCTGAATTTCTCCACCATAGACTAACATTTTTAAGAATGAAGGTAACTAAATGCGTTTGTAAATACAGTATAAATAATTCACTACCAGCAGACAAACCCCAAAGGAAATAATAAAGATTAATCTTCAGATTAAAAAAAAGTCACAGATGGAATTTCAGAGATGAATAAAAAATGACAGGCAAAGAAAATGTATCTGGGAGTAAATATAAATAAACACTGATTACAACAATATTATGAGATTTAAAGCATATGACACTAATATATGAAATATTATTTAGTAAGCCAATTGATGGAGCTAAAGTGTGCTAAGTGCATGTGTTGTGCAAGAAGAGGATAAATGTGTGCAAAAAATACAAAATTCGTTGTTTAAAAAGCAGATTAGCAACATTATTTAAAATGAAAGCATGCATATTTTTCTGGAAGCTCACTAACTAAATTCTGTAATCTGAGAAAAAATACAAATTTCATAATAATTACAGTGCAGGGCTAAGTATGTAATGATGGTTTTCATTATGTAAGAGTGGACTTCAGTTCATAACGCAAAAAAAAAAAAAAAAAAGAGTTACATGAGCCTAAAGGAAAACCAAATAAATATTTTTCTTTCCATTATAGTTGAACTTCTCATTTTACTATCACCACAGGAGATATGATGCCATCTAGGTAAAGAGATTGCAGAAAAAAGATTGGAATCACAATTAAATCACTTCTTCACGACATTGTGGGATCAAGAATTGCACTAAAAAGGAAAAATGAATCTGAAACCAACAACCATTATCTCATAAAGACTTTAGAGAGATCTTTGACCTGATTATTCATATATCAGAAAAACAATGATGAAGTTTGAAAACTATTCACAAGAGTAATATTGTTTTCCTTGAGAAGACGAATATTCTGTAAAAGGATCAACGAGAAGCCTAAAAGATTAAGTACATGACGTGAGCTAACACTTCTGGCATCAAATAATTTGGTTTGAAGAGTTTTATTTTTCATTTTTTATTTTTTGAGTTGGAGTCTCACTCTGTCGCCCAGACTGGAGTGCAGTGGCCTCTTCCGGCCACCGTAGCCTCTACCTGCTGGACTCCAGCGATCCTTCCGCCTCAGCCTTCCAAGTAGCCGGAATTACAGGCATGCGCTATCACGCCCAGCTGATTTTTTGATTTACTGTAGAGATGAGGTCCTGCTGCCCAGGTGGGTCTCGAGCCCGCGGGCTCAGGCAATCCACTTACCTCAGCCTCCCATAGGCGCTGAGCCACCGAGCCCAGCATGAGAGTTTTAAACACATAATTAAAATAAAACTTTTATAAAAGTGTAAAGAAACACTATGAATAGTGAAAGGAAATGAGTGATTTCAAGTGATCTTTTAAAATGTATTTTCCTCATTAATTTGCAAGCGGCAACTTATACATTTACATTAGGATGAGGTTGGGGACCATAAAGACTCTGAAGTGCTGACTACTTTATTTTTGTAAATGTGCAAAACACTTAAAATATCAGAACCAAATGCTGCATATTTTAACAAGTAAAAGGAAAGCTGACTATCAATAATGTATGATATTACACCACATAATAAGAAATGTAAGATTTTATTTTCTTTAAATATATTTTTCGTAAATGTGAAATAGAATTGCTCTTATGGTTCTGGCAACGAATTTTGAATTTATTGGGATATTATTTGATTTGAATTTCAGTGAAGTAAAATCAGAAAGGATTATGAAATCTATATATTTAGGACTATTCAGTCCCAAACTTGCTACTTTTTCACATTTGCAAATGTTGTTAGACCATTTCTAAAGGGACGTGAATAATTTGCATCATTTTGCTGTGATGCTAAAGGTCTCACTGGAACACAGAGTATGCATCTAGGATATACTCCTAGCATATATGTGCTTGCTGAATAAACAAAAGCGACTGAGGATAAGTTAAAAAATAATGTTTTGTTTAAATTTCATTCATTGGTAGACAACCTTATTTTCGAAATATAATAAATGACTTTGTTCTCTGACATAAGATAAGTGTGCAAATCTATATATAATCTGTATATTTTGAATACTATGTTAGGATGACAGCCCATAATGAAATATTTCTGGGCTAATGGAATCAATCTAATGCCGTGTTAGTGGAGCCATAAGAAAACTCAAAATTCAAGAGTACTGGGGCTATAACTTAATGTGTTTTTTTAAATGTACATCTAATACTAATCATTTTTCTTTTTTAGCTTTCAGTTCCTGTTTATGGATATTTTTCTTTATACTCCACACATATGCTGGAAAATGATTGTGCATATGTGGAATCCTACCCTGTGTTTTGCCATACATGTATTATATAAGCACATGCACAGATTTTGTACATAAACATATGTCCAAAATGATGGGGAACCAGCTTGTATAAGGATTAGATTCTAAACACAATGAATAAGGAATGAAATCATTGCAGCCAATAAACTTTGCAAATCTTTTAAATCACCCATAAATCTCTGAGATTTTGGCCCTCGAAAGGTCAAAGTCAAAAAATTAATTATTCAACAAGGATTTACTCAACACTTACTTGGTGCCAGCTACAGTCTTAAGTGCTGGAGATTCAAAAGACAAAATGGCGAAGGTCTCTACTGTCTTGTCCGTTCCCTATTTTTATGTGGGAGACAAGCAATACAAACAATAAATATATTTTATTTGTTTTTTATATAGTGATGCATTAAAGAGAAAAAAACAAAGCACTTTTGATTTGCTTTGTTTTCAGCTCTCCCTATTTCAGAGGAAAGAACAATGGGGTAAAGGAAACTCTTTCTTCACTTATCCCTCCTTCCCTTCCACTCCTCCTCTCCCTCTTCTCTTCCTTCCCTCCTATCCTCTCCCTCCTTCCTTCTGTCTCCCATTCCCCCCAGGTACTATTGTTAAATCCAGTTCCCTTTTAATGTTGAAATTACATAGTCTTCGATATTGTACATCTTTTGAATTCTAGATTTTGACAAAACTTTAACTACCCAGAACATTCTTCCTTATCCAATGGAAATAACCAATTTGCAAAATGCTTGAGACACAGGTTAAAATAGGTGAAGTATTTTGAAATTAGTCTAAAAAAAAAGTCCCTTAGCTAAATGAGTGAGCTTAGCTGACCATATGTGTATCTCAGATATTTATTTTATTTTCACTACTGACTTCCTTTTCTTTACACTCACTGACCATTTCTTAGAGTCCATCCTCTATTTTCTCTTGGTATCATTCTGTAGATATATTTGCATCATCTTCTTTAAGGACTTTCCATTCATTGAGATTCATATGATTATAATGTTTTTGATACCGTATTATATAGTAATAGTTTACTCACCAATCTTTCCATTTTTCTCAACAGAAAACCATATTTTCCCCAATGCTTCATACTTGGTATGCTCATATTTTCTCTGTAATCTTTTTTCTGGCAGCTTCATGACTCCGATCCTTACTTCTCTGGGAGTGAGTATTGTATCTGGATCTCCAATGAGATCTTTCTCAAGCTCCAGCATAAATTTCATTTTCTGGACATTTCTATCTGCACTCTGTACCCGCAGGTACTTTGTATACTAAATCCAATGTACTGAATGATGAACTCATTACATTCTTCCCTTTCGCAGTCGCCACTTTTCCCATGTTACTTATTCTAAGGATGGTTAAGACTAAGGTTATATCTCATAATTGAAATTTCAGAATCACCCTTGATGTCTCCTTCTCTGTATTCCTCCAAATTCAATGATTAATTACTATCATATTTGAAAATTATATAATGAGTTCACTTTTATCATACAAGGACCACTTTGTATGGTCACTCAGGTGTACACAACAAAACTCCAGAGTTTTTATTCACATGGTATTTTTTTTTTAATGGGAATGGTACCCATTAAAGATGTACAGAGTCATCTTTCAGAAACATTTTTTTTACCCATTCCTTCCCTCTAATAAGAAACAGAAACACGAGAAAGTGGAAAGTATACAGTGTATGGAATCAGACAATCTGAGAAAAGTATTGCTTCCTTTATACTAGATTGGGGACCTCTGGGAAGATATTTAACATCTCTGAGAGTCCATTTTTATCTTCTGTAAGAATAATGCCAGGTAGACAATTTTGAGACAGATAGGGAAAGCAAAGATATCCAGTGAGAAAATACTGCTTGGGGGTTATGATGGGTGAATTCTGAGTATCAGTGAGCAAAATGAAGATCTTAGGTACTTGATAGAAGAATGAGTCATAGAAAATGAAAGTGGTATAAGGATGTAAGAAGATGCCAAATGCTGACCACTCCTGAGTAATAACTTTCTTAGCACTGGACTGGATAACACCCTGAAATTAATAAGTAAATATAAATATGGCAGAGCAAAAGTATGCCATCCTTGTCCTTGCTCACCTTGCAGTGAAGACTTAAACTGGAAAAGAAACACTGGAGATAATACCCTCTAAGTTTAGTCGTTAAGGTTGTTTTAAATCTTGCTTCCATACCACATTCTGATTGTACCTTTGTTAAGGTAGGTAGTATACTGGAATTAATAGTGACAAGATAATTTGGTGCTAAAGAATGGTGTTTGAAATGCATTCATCTAACCCTGTCACTGAAATTAGATAATTTGCATGGCAAACAGGTAGTCCAATCAAAGTTTATAAAGCTTTAAATGAAGGACAATCTTAAGATCATGCTCTTTCTCCAGCTAACTGAGCTTGTACTGAACATTTTCTTGTAATAATTACAATTGTTGCTTTTATAGATAAACTTGATTATCAAAATCTTCCACATTTTCTCACTCAACTTCATACCAGCTAAAATGGTTTTGTAGCTAAGCAAAAGCAATGCAACTAAATCAGTTGTAGAAAGAAGAGAATGTAATAGATGATAGATATATTATTTAATTGCATCAGCCTCACCAAAGAGTTTGCCTTGATTATTATAGATTTTTACCTATAAAAATAATGTCTTGAATGACTCAAAACATTAATCATATTTTTTAGAATAAAACAATCTAAAACGTACTATTAAAACATGTAATCCTGAAGGAAAACTATTAATGGGCTGAAATAATACTTTGGAATTAAAATTTAAAAAGAAAGAAATTAAAATAAGCATTTAACCATACAACACTTGCTCCATATTCTATTTTTCCTGTCAACAATGAAATATATTTTCTCTAAGTGTTGTTTTGGGTTTGGAGAGAAAATAGAGGAATGCCTTAATTTCTCATTAACCACAGCATTAATCAGTGGTTAATTGTAATTATTTAGCCTGTAGAAAAAGGGAGAGTAGAATTAGCATCTGACTACAAGTCAAATAAAATTTGTCTTTCTTATTGATCAAAACATTTTTAAGACAGATACTCAATAAGGTTTGCTTAGCAAAATTTTGGCAGTGCTTGGTCAATGTGTGGAATAGTAATTGAAGTCAGTTGTTATATCAAACTCTGTCTTTTTCTGTGCTAACTTGTAAATATTAATATTCTTTAATAACAGAGGACGAAGTTAGTATTGTTTTTCCCATATCAGTGCATAATTGTGAGTAAGTGTTTTGAGTGATTATAGAGTACATTATTTTGCTTTTTGGATTTCCAGTTTGATATTGAAATCAATTTACTTTTTAAATATGTTTTCTGATATTTTATTTGGAAGCAAATGAAAATAATATAAATTGTCTGTTCAGATTTACCCATACTGTTGCTCTTGCTTGCTAATTGCTAACTTGCTGTTAAAGACACAAATCTAGAATCCAGTCATCTCCCATTTTGCATTTTAAGAGCAAGCATCATTTGTTTGTAATGCAGGAGAGAAAATTGCAGACCAAATCTTTTCTCAACAGAATGTCAGGAAATAAATAAAAACTCTATTTCAAAATGTGAAAATGTTAATAGCATGCCATGTCTACTTTCTCATTTGTGAAAGTGTGGTTGTTCTAAGGTTTTATCTTTTTCCTAATAACTAAACTCAGAACCTTGCTGTAATTTTTTTCTTAACAGAAATTGCTCATTGAAGAAGCAACCCCTGAATTTGGCATTCTTTATCTTCCTTTTCATCAGTGTCTAAGTTATCCGTATATTTTCTAAACCCTATGCTAATAGACCTCTGCAGTCAAATGCTAAATGTTAACCTCCAACAAATTGGATTCTTGATGAACTCATGTTCTTTTTTTGAAATGGTGTCAATAGTCATCACAATGCTCCAAATGTGACTTCTCTATTGGTTTTGTAAATGGATGCAGTGGTTTTCTATGTATGATTACATTGGCACCTGTTGGTGGTTTATTGAATAATTACAAACATAAGTGTATTTTTTCTTTCCAGTTACCAAATATATTTAATTTAAGTCGTGAGACTGATATTGTGCTTAAATTTGTAGAATATAGATATGTATAAATATATATATTTGAAATCTGTAGAATATGTATGTATATATTCTACATATATATGGGAGTGCCAAAAACTGTATACACATTTTAAGTGTGATGTTCACTCAAAAGATGGTATTAATCAAATAAAGGTTAGCATTACCATACAATGGACAGGATAGTCAAAGAAAATTGCTGAAGCATGGTTGAGTGAACCACCTACTACACAGTGCTATCATAATTCAATTCAGCTTCAAAAAGTAATACATAGAAAACATTTCTTAAAATGTGTATAAATTTTTTCAACACTCCATATATATACACATATCTAATATATTAATATATGTTCATACACACACACACACACACACACACACACACACACACACACACACACACAGATATATGGTATGTCCACAGTAGCACTTAATTAATTTAGTACATTTGTGTGTTTGTGGTTTTACAGAAGTAAACACCACATTTGTATCTTCCGAAAACAGGAATATATAATGTATCTTCCTAAAACTGGAATATACAATTTAATGTCAATTTTTGTAACTTGAATATAATTTTAATATTATCTATTAATTTGTATTTTATACTCAGGGTTTTTTTTCTACCTTCATACCAAAACATAAATTCCTCTTCTTTGGAGTCATAAATAGCTTTTAAAATGCAAGGCTAAAATATTGCGATATCCAGCACAAAGAAGTGACATTTTTTTCCCCTCACAGACTAGGTGTATGGGGAAAGTAAACTGTCTAAGAAAAGATGACAGCTTCAAAACTTGGGATAATTATAGAAACCAACCTTAGATATTTATTTTAAAAAACAAATGTAGCCCCAAACAGCCCAAATGCTAGGCTTGTCTCTGTGATATTTACCTCTTGTAGGGGAGAAAAGATTTATATTTCCTGCTCATCAGTAGGTCTTTGCCTTGGTCCCTATAACAAAAAACAGATTAACGAGAGAGAAGCATACAAATGTATTTAATATAAGTTTTACATGACAGGAGAGCCTTCATAAGGAAATGAAAACTCAAAGAAGCAAGTCAACTTGTGTATTTTTACGCTTAGGTTTGATAAACAGTGGACAGTCATTGAAAAAATATGATTGGAAGATAAAGAGGGTATGATCTAATGGTATTAAACTGGGGGTATGCTTTTTACAGATTTCTGGCTGTGTCCCTGTGTCTTCAGGGATAAGGACTTTTTTTTTCCTTTGGGTATACAGATGGCACCTCTGAAATAAGGGATTTATGACCTGCTTCAGGGGAGAAGAGTGAGAGAAAGTAATAGTGACCTTCTTTCCTGCTCCTGCTTTTTTCTCAAATTCCAATGGTCATATTTTGAGATAATGTGTCCTGAACCTCATCACACTCTTGATTTTCAGATCTCAATTTCTCATTATCTCATGAACTCCTTAATATTTTTAGGAAGAGCCAGGTGCTGTGGCTCACCCCTGTAATCATGCCTGTAATCCCAGCACTTTGAGGGGCGGAGGTGAGAGGATTGCCTGAGCCCAGGAGTTTGGAACAGACTAGTCCGGGCAACTTGGCAAGACCTCGTCTCTACAATAAATCAAAAAGTTAGCCAGGCATCATGGTGTGCATTTGTACTTGGAAGGCTAAGGCAGAAGGATTGCCTGAGCCCAGCAGGTCAAGGTCGCAGTGGTTGTGAGTGTGCCACTGCCCTCCAGACTGGGCGACAGAGTGAGACTCCGATTCAGGGGAACAACAACAACAAAAAAATTAGGATGATCTTTAATTTCTTCCTACCTTTTTAGTTTCCTAAGCAGGAGGGTCGGTCTGGATACCTAGTCCACCATTAACAAAGCTGAAGTCTGCTCCTGCCATCAGCCAGTCTTCCCCTAAGTGCCTCCTTACAGCAACTCCTCTCTGTGAGTTTTTTATATTTTAAGAGAAACATGGTCTTCAATACTTTCATTCTCCTGCCTGTATTTGTCATAGCAATGTTAATAATAAAGAGGGAAGTCCTCTGCAAAGTTATGATTTTCAACAAATATATTTTTTTTCTTTTTGAGAACAAATATCACTCTGTCACCCAGACTGGGGTGCAGTGGCCCACTCATGGCTACCCCAGCATTGACCTGCTGAGCTCTGGCAATCTTTCTGCATCAGCCTTCCAAGTAGGCAGAATACAGGCGCACCCTACTGTGCTGAGCTAATTTTTTATTTTTTGTTGTGGAGATGAGGTGTCGACAAGTTGCCCAGGCTGTTCTCGAACCCATGGGCTCAGGCAATCCCCTCACCTAGGCCTCCCAAAGTGCTGGGATTATAGGCTTGAACCACTGTACTCCACCCGTATTTTTCTTAGTAGGTATTCCATAACATCTAGGTGGCTTAAAGCAACAGAAAATTATTCTCTTGTGCCTTTGGAGACTAGGAGTTCAAAATGAAATTGTCATTAGGGTCATGCTTCCTTTGAAGTCTCTAGGAAAGAACCTTTCCTTTTTTCTTCCTAGCTTCCAGTGCTTTCCAGAAATTTCTTGCTATTCTTTGCCTTTTAACTATATCTTTTCAGACTCTGCTCCCCATATTCATGATGCCTTCTTCCCTCTGTGCCTCTTTTTTTCCTGTTCTTCTGTAAGGACACTACTCACTGAATTTAGGAACACCTTACTCCAGTATGACCTCATTTTAACTAAGTTAGTTATATCTGCACAGCCCCCATTTCTAGATAAGGTCAAATTCTAAGATTCTGGGTGAATGTGAATTTTGGGAAGATACCATTCAACCTACTACAGATATTATTGTCACCATTTATATTATCAACTATGTAGTTGTTACGTGTGTCACACTCACTACCTTTGTTATTTTGTTTTGTTATGATCCTCACATTCATAAACTTGATCTTAGGTTACATGGTTTTTCAATTGTGGATTAAATTGTCTATTGAAAAAGCATTTATTTGTGTCTAGTGGGTACTATGCACTTTCCTAGACACTTAGGATAGACTGAACAAATATTTTATTTTTTTCAATAAAACATAAAAGATAAAAGAAAACCTTAATAGGAGAGGCAAGTTCATAAATATCCATTAATAATAAGATTTGTAGTGGCTATATTAGAGGTGATAAATTCAACGCAGAGAAAACAGCATGATAGAAGCATAATAAACTGATAGCCTTGAAATAGCATGGTTAGTTTTGAGAACTACAAGTAATTCTATAAGGCAGAAGAACTTAAGGAAAGTTGTGGTCAAAAGTAAAGCTAGGGAGGAATTTGAGAGTCAAATCATGCCATGTCTTCTATAACCTCTTAGATAAGGTAACCAGCTTTCTCTTGATAGAAAAGAGTCACTAAGTTGTTTTAAGATGGATGAGGAAGACAGGATGAAATGATGTGATTTGTGTTTCAATTTAAACACTATAACACTAACCATCTTCAGTTTGGCACATTCTAATCTTATGTGGCATTTTTGTTGCTTCTGAATTTGAGGGCGATGTTTCTAAAAGGGATGGTAGATTTGCTGATGATCCCTCCCCCTTACAGATGATTATCCAACCAGGGTAAATATTTGTTTGATTTGTTACATGGGGCTTTGAACTTTGACGTACTTAATTGAAATTATATTTGTAATTTTAAGTGTCCTATGCACATTCTTAGAGGAATCATGAGATTGTTCTGATTTTTTATTCAAGGTTAGGTGAAGTTTTACCTCCCCTTACTCTCACTACCACTAATGCCATGGGGTGAATTTAAAAGTGGAAGCAGTAGATAACTAATTTTTTTCTGAATCTATAATGTAATATTGTGTTGTTCAAAGTATCAGTTTTACACACACACACACACACACACACACACACACACACACACACACACACACACAGACTCTGTATCTTTTTTATCACTGTCGTTTGGTAAGCCTCTTTGAAGGAGCTGTCCTTAATGTACAGAAGGATCTTTCCTGCTGACCATAGAAAGTACGTTTAAGGTACGTCATTCAGTGGACATTGTCAACAGACACCAAAGAGAGGAACTAACAGCTGTAAAGGCATCAGTCAGGGTTTTATGTAAAGATACTCAGAAACAATAACACACAGAAGAAGAAAGACACAGAGTATGTATTTTGTGATGTGGCTCTAATAGTGGCTAGAAGTTTACAGGTTGTTGACACCAGAAAAACATGACCTGAGAGAATCATGCAATTGTGAGAGCTTTACAATCCTCAAAAAGCATGTAAGTTTTTATAAAAATAATCCAAGTAGCCAGGAATCCAGAAATGTACGTTTTCTCTTTCTACTGATTCCAATGTAAAAAATAATTTCCTACTAGTAAAAACTAGTAGGAAACTGTAATTAAAAACAATAAGAATTTTAACATAGAAAAAATACATTTAAATGTCACTAAACTAGAAAGCATTTTGTTTGTAAATGATAGATGTTTTCTAACAGAGAATAGTTTTGGTTAAGAGACTATAAATATATGATACTGAAGTACAGTGATGTTAGATTGAGGTATTGCTAGCAATCGTCATTTTAAAGCCTGAATCACTTACAGAAGTCAGAGTATGACTAGGTGGAGACACACAGGCGGGGATTGTGTTTTAGAGAAATGATAAAGACTAAGTTCATCATAGTCTTTACAGAATTAGTCTTGGCACAATAAGTTTCTTAATCTCTGCCTTACCCTTGCTCTGCTACAATAAGTATTTAACACATTAGGATCCAGAACTGAAACTATTTTATGGGGATTGGTGCAATAAAATGGGTGGTTTACTATCAAACTGTGATAACCCATGATTTTTGGATCTGACATGGAACGCATTATTTTCTAAATAAAAAAAGAGAGTTTGAATTATATGAAAACTTAAAGATGAATGAGAAAGAATTTTTTATGCTGGCTCAGACAAGTGAGCTTCCATTTAACATCTTCTATGTTGAATATGGAAATGGATATGTGAGTTGGAAGAATCAATATAGACCTTAGAATCTGAGCTGAAATGTCACTCTCAATGCTAAATTATGTAAAGATATTTCTTAAATTAAACACTTTTATAACAGTCAATGTCATATGTAATCTTAAACTCTAAGTCAGAATTTTCGGATGGAAGACATAAAACAAAACATTATTCATTATGGATCAGAATCTAAACTCAGTTCACAAAAAAATTTCTTGATCTATTTATAAAGGATTTGGCATAGGTTGTTTTTGCATATAATTGTTCACCTTTCTTCTGATTATTGTCCTTCAATTTCCACTACCACAGCGTCTTTTAGTGCTAGAAAATAAGACATTGCAACCCTCAAAAACCCTATAATCTTGATGTGTGTCAAAGGGATATGGATGATAAAGGGAAAGAGAATCCAATGGCTGTAGCTGAAACAATTTTAGTAATGAAATAAAGAATGTAGCATCGGATCATCAGGTCATAAGACTGTGAAAAACTGTCTCAGCCAAGAGTAATCTAAGAAGACCTGATGACTAAATGTAATGTGACATCTTGACTAACTCCTGGAATGGAAAAAGGACATTAGATAAAATTTAAGAAAAATTTTAGGATAAAATAAAGCATAAACTCCATGTGATAATAATGTATCAATATTGGTTTGCTCATTGTAACAAATGTACCACATTAATGTAGAGTGTTAATAACAGCAGAAATTGGGCATAAAATATATGGAAATTCTATGTACTGTCTTTACAATGTTTCTATAAATCCAAAACTATTCCAAAAAGGAAAAGTTAATTTTTAAAAAAATCCCTTCCTTTTCATTCTGAGAAATGATGCAGGTCTGATAAAGCTGGCTCAATGCTTAGTCCTAGTCATGGGACTATGACCCAGCCCTGTCTCATTTTGGAATTGCCTGTTACACAAACACAAAGATTATTTAAGAGATAAACATCTATTTTAAATTATTCCAATCAGAGTAAATCCTGAAGTGTTTTATACAGAGATAAATAAAAGAGGTATTTTTTTCCTTTCTACTAGACTTTGAGCTTTGTAGACCTAGAAGTAATGGCAGCTATCTTACCATTGCAAGGGCTGATTCTAATTTAGGACAGAATGAAAAATGGAGCTGAGATTTGGAGCTTGTGAAGCTAATTCTTGACCACATTATCTGAACTCTTGTATCTAGTCATGTTAAACAGGCTCTAACTCTTGGTCTTTGCCATCTATATGAGGAATTCAAGTTCTCTCTTTGCTTAAGTCAGTTAGAATTGTAACTCTTGCAAACAATCACTAATTTGAATTGATATAGTGTATTTAAAATAAAGCAATACATTTTCAGTGAATTTCAGATCTTCTAACAGTGTTCCATTTGGAAGACACCACTTGGATAGATTAAGTGATGGATCTGGTGGCAGACAGTGATAATGTGCTATGTTGTAGAGAGTTATCTGATGTATTCTTTAACATTTGTCTAAAATATGGTTATTCCATTTATTGTAAAGATTTTGTATCTCCCTATAATGAATGAGTTGACTGAAAACAGTGTGGTCCATATATTAATTATTATTTGTTAATGAATGTTTATTGCATGCTTATAATGTGCCGGGCCTGTTCTAGCTATGGGGAGTTAGTAGTAGTGAATAAAACAATGTCTCTTGTCTTACTCTAGAAGGGAAGATGAATACTAAACAAAAACAAATATATAAAGAAAAAAAACAAGTGATTAGAGATGCTTACTGAGGTAAAGAATATCTGGAGAGGGAAGAGAAAGGATGTTGCACAGATGGTTGGGGAAGGAATATATCAGACAGAATGGTACAAGAAGTCTTGAGTGGGAAATGGTAATTTGATAGTTAAATTTTAAGTGCCAATTTCACTGGACCTTGTGCTTAGTTATTTGGGTCAAATGTTCTGAAAGTTTCTGTGAAGGTATTTTTTGGATTAGTTTATCAGTGAAATTGATGGTTTTGAATTAAACAGACTACTTTTCATAACATGAGTGGGCTTCATCCCATCAGTAACACCTGACTAGAATAAAGACTGACTTCACCCACACATGGAAGAATTCTGCCAGCAGGACCACCTTTGACCTCAGACTTCAGCTCTTCCCTGGCTCTCCAATCTGCTGGACTACCCTGCAGGTTTTGGACCTGCATCTCTGTAGTTGTATAAACCGATTCCTTAAAATGAATCTCTCTCTTTCTCTTTTTCTTTGTCTGCTCAACCTGTTGGTTCTATTTCCATGGAGAATGATGACTAACACATCAGGGTTTTTGGTAAATTCAACAGCAGTGAGGCCAGAGTGGGCTAGGGCAGAGGGACTTAGGGGAAAGAGTGATAGGCTGTCAGCATTATTAGCTTTTACTCAGTCAGCAGACTTTTATTTTTAGGGTGAGGGTGGGACATTCAGCAAATCAACAATCTTTAAACCCCTTGACAGTTTCCATCATTCTAATTTCTACATCATTTCTTCCTATAGGCATAGTCTTCATGTGTTGATACCTTTTTATGACACAGTGTACATATAAGTGCTACCTTAAAAATTTCTCCAATTATCTCTAACTTTGGCAAAAATAAAACTACAGGCTAACATGCAAAATAAAATATAATAAACTAAAATTATAGCCTATGAATTCAACAACAGATGAATAAATAAAGAAAATGTATATAAGCACAATGACATACTATTCAAACATTTAAAAAAATGAAATCCTGTCATTTGCAGCAACATGGATGAAACTGGAGGACAGTATGTTAAGTGAAATAAACCAGAAACAAAAAGTTAAATATTAATGTTATCACTTATAGATAGAGGTCAAAGAAAGTTGATTTCATAGAAGTAAAAAGTAGAACAAGCCGGGCTCGGTGGCTCAGCCTGCAATCCCACGCCTTTGGGAGACTGAGGTGAGTGGATT